>NC_048898.1:32265932-32483301 GCF_011077185.1 Oxyura jamaicensis | reverse complement strand
TTTTTTTTTTTTTTTTTTTTTTTTTTTTTTAATCTGTGTTGAGTCTGCAAGGGACGTGCATGTTTGAAGCTCTTGGCATCGTCAGGGAAAGTAAAGCAGGAAGACACCCTGAACTCCAGCCTGTTTATCTCCTCAAGACCGTGTTACAACCTAGTAATTAATTATTTTTTATGCAAAGCCCAGACATGCATGGCAGAGTTCAGAATTACAATATATATTCATTTAACAATGGATTTCTCTACTGCTTTCTGGGACAGACATAATTCCCATGCTTTTCATTACACATGCTATTTAAATCTTGATCCTGAATTCTTATTAAAAATGATGAATTTTGACCTCAAGGTCTAATACCCAGTTTTGGAGACAAGGTGCTTGATGTGATTTCCAGAGGATTATTTTTAAGAGCATTCGTAGATTAGATCTTTGCAAATAGTTGAGGGATGTGCCCAATGAACCTTGTCTGCTGGCTTTTCGACTGCCGTTCAGCATCCAGATTGATTTTTATTCTGTAGTCCTTGACAGTGTGTAGTTTCATGGTACAGGGAGACATCTGATATTTTTATTATCCCTTTGTTGAACCAGAAATGTCACAATACTTTTCTCTGCTGACTTTTACTGGACTCTCCCAATCCTTGAAGGCAAAATTGTTTCGCATTGAAGTTTCAAGAGCCTGTAGGGCTCATTCCAAAGGCTTGAAAGGATGTTTTTCATGATGAGTGTTTTTTAGATGACTGCTAGCCTCCTGCATTTGTTAGCCACAATTTGATTTTGATCCCCGGCCGCGAATCACCAGGGCTTTGCCAGTGGAGCCGGACAGCATGAGGTGACGAGTTCCTGCGTGCTCCTTGGGGTGCTTCTGCTCAAACCCTCATTCTGCAGTAAATACGAGGTAATTCAAGGTAGCTTACCCCTCAATGAAAGAAGGTTGAAATGCCTCTGCTTGGAGACTCGTCGGCACGTGGCGATGTGAGACGTGGAGCTGGCTGGCAGGCGAAAGGAAGAGGTGGCCATGGCCCCATTACACAAAATGCCCGCGTGCTCGTTGTCTGCACGATGCTGGCTGCTGTGAGCGGGCCCATTTGGGTGTAGTCAGTGGGGTCAGCAGCCGAACCCGTTTCCAAACCCCAGTTTGCGCGCAGCACGGCGAGGCACACGGCGGTGCACTCCTGCGGCGAGTAGCGCCTGCGAGCCAGCGGTTACGCTGCACTTCCATCCAGCCCCGGGGCGAGCTACACGCGGACGTCAGCTTTTGTTTTGTGCTTTAAAGTCATCAAAATGCGGAGTTACATCAGGCAATGATTGTTTAATAATCGGCTGATCTTAAGAGTGTTTTGTTGTACCGCACCGAGTTGGTATTTGAGAGGGTTTTGTTGAAGTTACAAAGCATCTACGCTTTTGGTTTGGAAATTGGTAAAAGCATGTGGCATGGCTTCAAGCGCTGAGTGCTTTCAGATGCTGTTCTGTTCCTTTGATTATTGAAAATGATTCCTGCACAATCCTGCTAATTTTCTCTTTGTACGCCTCCAATTTCAGGAGACTGTTAGAAAGTCCATCTATGCAGAGTGCTTATTGCCGCTGCGAGAGAGATTGTTGCAGAGCCAAATTTTAGCAAATGCAGTAATTTCCAAGGACTTGGAACATTTTCTTCCTGCATTTCTTCCCCAAATTTTTTTTCTTTAACATTTGCGTGCACGTGTGAGCAACATTTACAGCACACACATGCTATTCCTTCTCCGCTCCGTAGCAGCCATTGAATCCCACCGTATGGTTTAGCACCAGCTCCGTCCTGCTTCCCGGCACCCTGCAGGCTGCGTGTAAGGAGCAGACGCTCAGAAAAGGCACGCCGAGCACCGGGGGTCATTAGGCACAATCACACACGGTCCTGGAAAGCCCAGGCACTGAGGGCAGAGGCATTTATCCCACCGCTAGCTTTCCGGTGCGTTGTACCTTGTCACCTGCAATCATAGTACAAACACTGAGTAATCTTAACGCTTCTGAGCGGGATGGGTGTTTATTATCTTAGCCCTCTTGGTGGAAGGGGAGTCTGTGACTAAGAAATTAATCAATTTGCTTGCTGGCAGTGTTAGAATGAAGTATAAAGCCTGGGTATCCTGATACCTGCTCTCCCCATTAACACGAGAGGTACTTACCCTCTGGAGGATTCTTCACTACAACAGGTAGGATTCCTTTGCCTTGCAGAGGGAAGGAGCCTTTTTCAATACAAAAAAACCTTACAGTTTTTGCCCGAAATGACGTTCGGCATATTCACTATGTTAAGTTCTGCTCTCCTCCAGAAGAAAACGTCAACAATTTGCTGCATGTAAAAAAAAAAAAAATCATGTTCCATGTAAAAACAATATTTAAACTTGTACTTGGAAAGTATTTTAAAATAGTAAAAAGCAAAACTAAGAAAAAGTGTACTGTGTTGTTACACAGGGTAATCTTTCCAGCTTTCAGAATTTGAAATGAAATGTTTTACCTCGATGTGAATTACATTTCACATCCAACCTCCCCCGAGTCAGTGCTACAGACACCAAAAAATGTTGTTTACAGATTTGTGTTGCAGATTTAGCATCCTGATTTCTTATCACAGTTTTTGCGTACATAACAGGTTTTCTCCTCACTGAAAGAAAACTGAGCTTCCTGGCACTGGGGAAGATACGTGTTTTGGATCCATTGGGAATGGTTTCCAGAGGCAGAGCTCATTCCATCCGTTTTGTTGGTGGTGTTGAAACGGTGGGCCCACCTTTCTTCTCCTCTGTCGTTACTTGTTTTCAGAGCAGATTTCTGTAGTTGCTGTATCATAGCAAAATTTACCATTACCTTGGACCAACACTAGATTGAAACCCAGCATATTAAGTCACAACTGTGCATTTTTCACGTGACCTGAAATACCAGAGCACTTAATCGCTTGATCAGCTTTTTTTTTTCTTTTTTTTTTTGCTTTCATATGTCTTTTTTTTCCCCTAAATACCTCTAGAATTAAAAGGGAAAATATATCTTTTGCCTGTCCCGTGGTCCTTCACCTCCCCCTCATGTTGGGAATGCTGGTGCCAGCGCCTCCCTGCTCTCCCCAGAAGTGCAGATGAGATCAGTTGGGTTGGGTTGTGCTCCTGCGCCTCCGCGTCCCCTCCTGGCGATCGCTGCCCGGTTCTGAATTCAGAAATAGCTGCGGACTTACTGGCATGTGCACAGGAGCTGCTGCTAAGAATGCAAAAGTAAGGAAAAGAAAAAGTCCTGACTGCCCACCCATAAATATTTCATTCCGGTCATTTTGTACGCATTTCTTGATTCAGGGGGAGTGTAACATCCTCCCACGAAGACCTGTGCCACGTAGCTTGGGGAGGGGGCCAAGTCCCACGGCCCCTGCTCCTGCAGGCTTTCACCTGTGCTCGGCTTGGAGCGCAGGAATCAGGAATTTGTTCCATGGAGGTCGGTGTGTGGGGAATAAACCACCCGTATGCATGAGTGCTCCTGCAGGAGGCTGGTGCCTAAGTGGGTGTGCGAGCTGCTCTGTGCCTGGGCTGAAGGGACACCGGGATGGGTCTTCTCCCCCTGCTCAGCCCCGTGTGAGCTGAGCCAGGCAGGGCACGGCCACCGGTCACCTCTCCGTTGGGTTGGGTGAGGTCTCTCCTCCGTGTCCATCGAGGGACCCAAGGGTTTATCAAAGCCTTTGTCTTTTTAAGAGGCAGTAAATACTCCAAGCTCCCTTCTGACTTCCCATGCAGTTGTTCAGGATCAGCACTTACAGAATTTAATTGCTCTATGACATGTTTTTTCCCCATTGTCTACCAGGGATTAACATGGTGGCTAAGTTCATTACCGATCTCTGTGAAAACAATGATGGAAGATGCCCCTGATCTATAGACGAGCATTTTATTATTTTTGAGTATACATTTTTGGTAGCTTTCTTCTGCTGCTTCAGAACAAACAAATGGCACGGATCTCTCTGTATCCATGTGGGAATACATTTCAGTCCTTACCAAAATGTTGTGGTAATAAAATGTTTTTGTTTGTTAAAATGTTCTCTGCTTTATTTATAAGCCACAAATGTGTCTTCCCATTTTGACTCTCACAAAAGAAGAAATTTTCCAATGTGCCTTAAGTTTGTTAGTTAATTCAATATGATGCCAATCAGATACTCTCCGAGAATTGCATAAATAATCTTTGGGGGCCCATGTTTTGCATGTCTGTGTGATATCCGACATAATTTTAAAGGCTGTGGTGCTTGGGGATGGAATTGGAGGAGAAAACGTTTGAAGAGGATTTATAATATTTACTGCAATAAAGAAATTTAGGGATTACTCAAAGATCCTGTCAGTATTTGGGTCAGAAATACAGCCCCGGGGTATTAGTATGATAGGCAAGTAGAAGCATTAGGCTGTATTAGTGATTTAGCTATCATAATAGCACAATAGTCTATCATGTGATGGCTAGCACACTAAACATTTATTGTGGATTAGCAGTGAAAAACGCACAAGCTGTCTTGCAAACAGACCAGAGGTGGCTGTTATCCCTTCTACCGGGTCTGTCCTGGAAGGTGCACGTCTGAGGTGCAGAAATCTATTACCGCAGCGGAGAAAGACAAAATCGTTTCCCTCTCAATTTTTTAATTAGGAAAGGAAAATGTTGCTTCACTCACAATGATTAACAAAATAAGCAATGATTGACCTATTCTTCTAGGAAAAGGAATCTCTGAGCGTGAGCAGCTCATGATAATTTAGATAGGTGTTTTGGGGAGCCATTTTAATAGCTCCTCTGAAAATGGTAACTATAGATGGAAATTTTTATTATGTTTCCAAATAATGATTTTCTGTGTTGTGATTCCATCTAAATCCTTTTGCCTACTCTAACTGTAAAAAAAAAAAACCTTAATCCATATGAATATTGAAAGACTGCTAGAAACAAATTGAGTTTTGTCTGATGTCTCTCAGTGTTTCTCCATCTCATAAACATGTATTTTTTTTCTGAAGGAAACCAGAGATAATAGGCAAAAGTCTGCTACTCCTTTTTCCTTTGTAGGACCGGAGTTTAGATCCTTTGATCCTCCCCTCCTTCTCCATGACCTCTGGTAGGGTCTTAAAATTATATATTCCAGATTACACCTCCACAATTTTCTGTCCTGGGATGATGAAAGGATTTGCGTATTATGATAATAATGTAAAGGATCCTTTTGGAGCCTAGTTAGTATAGCTAATTTGAAACTACAACAAAAAAATGTAATTTCCAAAGCAAATTACAATATTCATAAAGTGTTAAACAGATACCTAACCAATTTCTAATCGCTCTTGTATTCCTCAGTATCCAGCACTGGCCTTTTTTTTTTTTTCGGCCTGCCTGCTTGCTCCCATTTAATTTGTCCTTAGCTGTGTGCAGTGGATTAGCATTTCATCAGGGTGGATTAAGATTGAGCTGACACTGGAGCTTGCTTTTTTATTTTTGTATGTGTGCATGGGGACGTGCGGGTGCGTGCACGTTCCGTTTTCTCACTGCTGATTCCTGCCGGCTGCTGGTGCGGATGGGAGCAGTGAGCTTAGGAGGAAGGCGACAACCAAAACAGATGAAAAACGTGTAATAAACAACATGCAAATATACATATATATATATATATAATTCCCGGGGGAGAAATTGCTTTGAGGTTGCTGGCTGGGTCGGCGCAGGAGATTTCATCGGGCTGAAATGATGTCACATGGAGCGAAGGCTTTAGCAGTTTTATTTAGCTCCTAATCCCCGGCACTGCTCGGCCAGTTGTCCATGTGAGCGCGCCGTCCCGAGCGGCAGAGGATAAAGCATCTGGGCTGAGCGCGGCGGCCCTCTTCCGCGGCCGCGCTGCACGGAAAGCCCTTCCTCCCGCCAGCCCGGAGCGAGGCCGGGTTACCGCGCTGCTGTATGCTTTGCCTGCTAAAGTTTCGGAGAATTAATAATTCAGGCGACACTCGGAAAGATAAAACCACCGGTGGGCTTGTGAAGGGAGGGCTCACGCCGGGCACGGTCTGGTTTTGATGCTGGCCGGGGAAGCGGTGAGAAGGAAGGCGCCTCCTCTTTCTCCGTCCCAGCGGGAGCAAGCGGTGCCGTGGCGATGCCCATCCCCAGCAAGCACCCCAACATCGGCCGCTCGCAGAGCTGGGACGCCGCCGGCTGGTACGAGGGCGCCTGGGAGGGCGAGAACGCCTTCGAGTACCAGAGGCCACCGGGCCGCAGGAGCTCCCTGACCTACGGCGGCAGCGAGGGCGGCTGGTACGAGCCGCTGGGCCTCCGCGCCAACGATATCATCTTGCAGGGCGGCGCGGAGCTGAAGCAAGAGGCGTACCCCTACCCGGATGCCGCCTTCACCCCGGGCCCCCTCAGGAAGGGCTCCGTCCCCGACTTCGCCTACTGCGACCGGCAGGCAGCCATGGCGGGCCGGGGCGCCCAGGATTACTACAGCGACCCGTCCCTGGCAGCTAGGTCACCCAAAGACCCCCGCTGCTACCAGGCGGTGAGCCGGCCACCGGTGGGCTACGTGGTGCCGGGCAGCCGACTGTCCTGGGACCCAGCCTCGGGCCGCCCGCCCGTGCCCCCGGAGGCCACCCGCCTCTACAGGGACCCCAAAGCGGCGCTGGACGGGCAGCGGCTGCGCAACAGGGACGTCTCCCCGGCGCGGTACGGCGCGGAGCCCCCCGGCCTGCGGTACGCAGCAGAGCCCCCGGCCTTCCCCGGCCGGCCAGCGTACGGCGACGGCGCAGAGCGGCCACCCGAGCCGTCGGGGGGCAGGCAGGCCACCCCCACCTGCCTGGTGGTGGACCCCAGCAGCGGCTACGGGCCGGGCCGGGAGGGCACGGGCACCAAGGGACCCTACGACAGCTACGAGGCGGTGGCGGCGGCCCCGTCGCACCCGCCGGTGCCACCCGCTTTCCCCGTGCAGGAGGGGAAGAGGAGCTTTGACCCTGAATTTGTGGCGCTGCTGCGTGCGGAGGGCGTCTCGGAGAGCACTTTCGCCGCCCTGTTGCAGCAGGGCTTCGACTCGCCCAACCTGCTCGCCATGATGGAGGAGAACGACATCAAGTCGGTGGCCCCCAACCTGGGGCAGGCCCGCGTGCTGTCGCGCATCGCCCACAACTACAAGGCGGAGATGCAGCTGCAGCGGCAGGAGCGCAGGAGCGGGGCGCTGCGCCCCAGGACCCGCTCCAACAGCTTCAGCCACCGCAGCGAGCTGCCGGGTGACTACGGGGCGCCCCTCGCCTCGGGGCCGGCCGCCGACGGCCCTACGGCCCCACAGCCTCCGCTGCAGCCGCCCTCCCCGAGGGCAGGGGAGATGCACCGGAGGCCATCCAGCGCCCCGACCCAGCACCTGCTGGAGACCACCACCGGCGCTCCGCAGGGGCCGCAATTCCTCCCCGGTTCTGGATACAACACCCCCCTGCCTTGCAACGTGCACCCGCGGCCGGCCTCCACCTACTGCGCTCCCACCGGCACGCCGATGACCACGGCCAACCCGCACGCCAGCCCCAAAACGGCGTACCCGACCACGTACACCGTGCCCATGGAGCTGATGAAGAGGGAGAGGACGGTGGCCTCGCCGGCCCCCAGCCCACACGGCAGCCCGCAGCTCCTCCGCCGACCAGGAGCTCCAGGGGATGGCCTGGCCCCCACCGGACCCACGTTCCCCACTCAGCTCTCCCCGTACCCGAAGCTCAGCCGGCGCACGGGGCCGCCCGTCATCGTCTCCACGATGGCATCGCCCGAACCAAGTAATTTCCTAAGGGTCTTTGTGCATGCGGTAGTTTAGAACCACCTCGTTGTTGCTTACGTGAACCCCTAAAAAAAACACAGGCAAATGTATTCGGGTTTTGTGCCAAAATAGTAGGCACTCTCCTGTTTAAAAAAGGAGAGAGGAGCCCTCGCGTAGGGCTACGCAGAGCTAAAGATGCTGGTTCTCCCTCTGCAGTTAAATTCTCAGTATTTTATTTGCTTAGCTAACTTCGGTTAGAAGTGAGCGGTATGTCAGATAATGCTTCCACAGTTAATCTTGGCGTTCCTGTTGTTTGTAGAGCATGGGAGATTAGATACTGCGCTCGCTGAGCAATTAGGACTACAGGGTTTGCTGCAGATTGACTTTTTACCACTGTTATCAGGCACAAATGTGTTCCTCAGAGGAAATGGTTAGCATTGTTTTGACTAAATTCATCAGATAGCTAATGGTGTTATTCGAGAATCGACTTACCTTTGGCCATTACCTAAGTCTTTTCTTCTTATTATTAATTTGCTGTTTTATCAGGCATATAAAATAAAACCCCTGATTTCCTCCTAGAGATGCCTATAAGGGAAACGATATAGCTGTTAAAGTAATAGGACTGTGCTTAAAACTAAAAGCCTGTCATTAAGCCCTGGAGCAATAAAAATGAATGGTGGCTCCTCTCCTCCCCTTCCCTTTCCCGAAGCGCTCAGGCCCTCGCCGCTGAGCTACGGGGCCGGATGGGGCAGGCGTAGCTCCTCCGCATGGGAGATGTGCCCTGCTGATAACGCCCCGAGCCCGGCAGAAACGAGCTGCTCAGTAAGAGGAAATTCGGAAAAGGGGATCATTTGTGGCTTGGCTGGCTTGAGAAACCCTCGGAATGTTTTACCCGGGAGCGAGCCCACGAGCGGGGAATTCGCTCTCAGCGCAGTTCGGCAGAACTGCCATGCAAACAAGCCTCGAACAATGTAACCTAGGAGCACATGCACAAAGCCTTAATAAAAGTATACCATTTATAGGCATGGAAACGGTGCCAAGCCGGTGATGCCATTCCACAGGAATCTAAATAAAGAATGATTTTGTGAGTGGAAATGATAAAGTTGTCAAAATGCAGACGTTTGGCGCACCCCTTTTTCCCTAGCTCACCATAATTACACAGCTAGAAAGTGGATGCCATTTCTTTCATGCTTCTGCATCCTTTATGCAGCTGGCGCAGCGCGCGATTGATAAAAAAAAAAAACAAAACACTTAAATATTAGGCAACGCGCTTCGTGTTGACGTGGATCGCGGGCAGAAGTAGTACACCCAGGCAGTATTTTTAAACAAACAATTTCCCAACGCCTGAAAATAAATAAATAAACAAACAAATAAAAGACGAAGCGGCGTAAGGTGGGGAGCACGGAGCTGGTCGCCTGTTTGCGGTCGGTGCCGCCGCAGTGAACGCCCTGGCGCGAGGCACCGCTGGGGAGCGGCCTCCTCGGGTAGGACAGGCAGACCCCTCCGCCGTTTGTCTCCTAGGTAATTGCAAAAACCTTATTGTCTTCAGAAATCTCGATATTAGCCATTTTCTGGAAAAGAATTGCCGGTGAGCCACAAGAGGAAGCCGGCAGCGTTTCTGTGCTGCTGAGCTCTTTCTCACTACTCGAGCCTCTTTTTTTTTTTCCCCCTACAACCAACTCATTTGCATGAGGATGACATTTGTTGCTCCAGTAATTTCATCTGATAATGGCCAGCTTGCAAAGCGGATCTGAAAACATATTCCTTAATTATGTGTTGCTAAGCAACGAGAGGGTTTGGCCATAATCACAGAAAGATTATCTTCTCATTGAAGTCCCTGAAAGGTTTAGCTGAAGTAGGACCTGTAAAATTGTCTTCATTTTTATTTATTTCCCCTTTTTATTTTCCAAATAAGCCTGAGAGGTTTTCTTCCCGTTAAACTGTATTTTAGAAGTAGAAGCCAAGGTAAGACCCGCTGCAAACGAAGGGCTGTGATTAGGAGTGGAAGGCGTGGCGGTTTCTAGGTGTTGGAGCCGTGTTGAGGAATTACTCTTTAAGGAACACCATTGCTAAGGAGCGTTCACACTTCCACGCGAGGTGATAAACGAGCACTCCAAATACGCGAGCGTGTTTGTCAAACATTGAGCGGGTGGCAGAAACTTGACTAAATCCAGGAAAATCGTATTTACCGGCGGGAGGAGGAAGGATGCATTTTTAGGAGCCAAGAGCCTTCTTCAGGCTGTAGCCTTTGCAGTGGATACGGGAGTCACGAGGTGAAAGCAAGCTCAGTGTTAAACTCTTGTCTCTAAATGGCTGCAAGTATTTTCTGTCGGTGTAGGCTGATGTCTGGTCGGTCAGCAGGGGCTTGTAAAATGTCTGTTGTACTCCACTGATGTTTTGAAGCTCGGTGTATGAATAGGAGTTTAAAACAGATCATTTTGTGGGGTTTTGGTCTTCTTGTTTTTCAAGTCTTGTTGGGCTATGTGTAGTAGTCTTTTCAAATGAGTGTTTCTAGACACCCGGTTTGTGATCTTTGTGCCGAGGCGCTCCGTGTGGATTCTGCACGGCTGCTGCTGACTTTGGGGTTGGGCAGAGGACGCGTGGCAGGGACACGGCTCCTGCTGCCCGGGGCATCCGAGGGCAGGGACCGCATCCTGGGCAGGCGCCGAATGCTTGCAGGCCCCTCGCGCTGTTTGGGGGAGGAAAAAGAAAATCAGCCACGGCACCTACTGCTGCAGTACCTGGGGGATTGATGAAATAATTACAAAGGAAAAGCAAGACAATTTGGCCGATGGATTGCATGAAGGTGGGTGACCACCCTCAGCACGTTGCAGTGGCGGCAGGAGACGACAGCGACGTCTCCATCCCGGCGTCCCCCCCACCGGGGTGCTGGCAGAGCTGCTGCTCCTCGTGTCGTCCAGATTTTGCGTGTGGAGCCACGGGGGATGGCTCCCTGGGGGAGAAACGCCCTCGCAGCATTGCTCCTGCAGCCTTGCCATGCCCTGCATCGCGGGGAGTGAACACAACAAGTCACCTCGGAGGCGAGCAGGAAAAGACCCTGCTGCCAAGCCGGAGTGACAAAACCGTGTCAGCCGGCGGGCTGCTGCCAGGGCGGGCTCGTGGCCAGTCTCCTGCTGGAGGAGGTGGTAATGCAGGGAAATAAATCCTGAAGGCCAGCAGAGATGGTGAGTGCGAACCGTTAAATGGTCACTGCTCAGGTTGCTTGAGCCACCTCTCCAAAATGTTGCATTTTCAAGTTAGTATGTTTGATAGCCTGACTGTATTGCTCAATCTATATTTTTGGATCCAATTTCTTAAAGCAGTTAGCTGATGAGAAGTCTCGCGTTTTTGTAGCTAACCTACACTTCTCCCTCAGGAGGAGTCTGTCCGATTTGTGTTCCCGATGTTGGAGTTAGGGAGCTCCAGCAAGGAACTGTCATTTATTGCAAACGTGCATCTTGGATGGTTGTTCAAACTCTGCTTGACATAAGAAGATGCAAAAGCAAATGATCATGAAGCAGGGATGCTGTCTGTGTCTGCACAGGGGTGAGGAGCGGGGCTGCCCCATAAAGTTAAGGAGTTCCTGTGAGGAAGAAGTGAGGCTACTTGGCTGCCAAGCCAGGTAAGATTTGGTTCAAATCCTGCCCTTTTCCTGCACAGGGAGAGTCAGGCTGAGGGTAGCCGCCTTCCCTGAACAAGTAATTCTCCCCGGTGTGAAGGGGACTCATCTTTTATCTGCTTAGAGCCCAGCGAGAAATGCCTTTCGCCGTGATTAGCTTAGCTCTGCTTATACTGTTTAACACTTGACGGTGATGCTTCTATGGGCATTTTCCACCCTGTGACAGCCAAAAATTGTGTTAGCCACGCATCAGTTGCAGGCTGAAGCTTTCTTTTGGGCAACCCCCAAAGCAGAGCAGGGCATAAGCAGGGGCAAGAGTCTTGATAGTTGTTCAAGGGGGAGTAAAAAGAGTTAAATTTGCCCATTCTTTTAAGAGTAACGTGTTGAAATTGTGTTAGTTTTTTATGGGCAGAGAGAGAATAGCAGCGATATTTCACACACAATGTAAATTTCAGGAGCATTTGTTGATGTTGGTTTGTTCCCTGCCCAACGTACCGTACAGCGCACAGGTCAGAAATCAGCTGCAGGTTTTCCTCCCCACATCTTCTATAGACTGCAGCATGTAATCACAATGTATACATGTAAAGCAGCTCAATTAACAGGGCAGGCTGAAACAGCATCAAAGCGAGCTCCATGTACTGAATAAATCTGATTTAATTTGCACATTGACCTGACAGACCATAGCAAGTCCTTGGAGCCATTCCCAGCTAGTGCGTTACTCCAGGTGAAGTATGTCTGGATGGCATGCACTGGCAAAACCCTGGGCTAATTGTTTTAACTGGGGTTGTAACTTCCATATGAAAATATTTAATTGAAGTAAGCAGACGTGCCTTGCTGGTGTCTGCTGTCCTGACAGTCGCCGCGTCGTTCGTGAGACACTGATCTGCAGTGTGATACGGGTACGAGGTGGAAATAACTCGCGCTGAGTTTGGGAAAGCCTTAGAAAGGCTCACACAGACCTGGCTCGGCATGACGTGCACGCACGGACTCTCACCAGCCTCCTTTTGGCAGATGAGCCTGCGGATGTGTGTCGTGCGTGGGTCTTCACGTCCACGTTACCAGAGCTGCTCTCATTAGAAGGACGGAGAGCTGAACAGTGAGCGAGAGAGGTGCTGGAAACTACCTGGATAAAACATTGGCTGTCTTGGCCAACACGCACACGCGATTCACCGCTTGCAGAAAATACACTTTGAAAACATTTGAAGGTTGAAAAGTGCTTTTTATAATGGCTCTATCAAAAGCAATACAAAGCGTCAAACTCATTCCAGGTACAATTCGTTGACTTGCGTTCCGTGGCAATAACAACGAATTTGGGCTGACGGAGGAGAACGTGTTGTCAGACACACAAGTGTTGTCATCTTCAATTTACACTTCCCTTTCACCCTGTGCCTGGAGTTCTCTATCACCGTTAGGACTTCCATATATCCAGATCATTCTTGGACTGTATTCGCTGGCGGTTTTTTTTCGCTTTCTCATAAGTAGTTTCCATAGCTACAAACTTAGTGTTCACAGAGGGGAAAAAAAAATAATAAAAAAATACAGGTTTCTGATCATTATTGTATTCAACATTTTTTATATTTCTTCTGCTCGTCTTCCTCGCAGCCTGGCGCTGCAGACCAGCTTAATGAAAATGCCGCACAACTGAATTTGCTGCTATTTTTAAAAGCAAAAGTGGGAGCGGAGCTGGGTCCTTGAAAAGCAGAAGACCAAAATTATTAAGTCACTGCTTTAGAATAAATGTTGCAGACGTAGGACATAATATTAGTGAGGTTTATATATAGCATCTGGCAGACGAGCCTTTGACTTTTGCACCTAAATAAAACCTGACGTTAACAGCATTCCAGTGGCTTTTGGTAAAGAAAGCTAATTTATAATCTCTTGTCTGCTGTTCCCAGTGCTTTGCTGAGATGAAATGCTGCTTGCTGCCTCTTTCCCGTGTTGTTTTCCCGACGCTGTATTAGTTTCACCCCTCTGGTAGAGCCGTGGCAGCGGCGCTGGGCAGCCGAGCCTCACGACAGCATCCCCAGGAAGGGCTTGGAAAGAGGAGTGCCCTGGAAGCGAGGCAGGACCCTCACCCCCTGCGCTGGAGCAGCTTTGTCCAACCCAACAGGAGGTTTGTGAGCGGCTGCGCCTGGCCGGCACGACCGCCAGGGCCGCGTCCGGGGGCCTTGCCTTCTGCACTCCCAATCCAATTAGCTGCTGCAGAGCAGATGGAGCGGATTAGGGCCCGGCTTTCCTTCCTCCGCCCTCTCCCCCAACACGAGGGGTGTCGAGGCCAACAATCGGCTTATACGCAGATCTCACGGCACGTCCAAACGCGGCCCCAGCCCTGCCTGCACGGGGCCACCCTGCACCCCTCTCCGTGCAGCACGGCATCCCCGCTCGGCTGCTGCACCCTAATTCCCCAGGCTGGAAGACCTCGACCTAACCTCAGACGTGGGTGGCCGAGGGAAAATAGAAGAGCAGAGGCAACCAAGGAGACGTGTGCGAATAGAAGTTCCCTCACAGCTCCCAAAAGTGCCGTAGTTCCCCCCGAAGGAGTGTGGTTTAGGCTCTGTAACCTGAGAGATAAGCAGGTTGTCGTCGCTGCTAGGAGGAAACCAGTAGGGCTTACCTGAATGCTTGGAGCTGGCGAGGATCCTCGGTAAATACTGATATAAACAGCCCAGAACGCATCCTATGTTTTATTTATGTATGCAGATAGATACAGAGATGAAAATGGGAGGAAAAACTCTCCAAAATATCATCAGCAAATTAGTCACTACCCATTTGGGTCAGCACTTCTGCGCAGTCAGGAGCGGGTGCCAGGAGTGGTTTGGTTTGGTTATCAAGCAGCTTGTTGCTTCCGAGGTTGTCGTGCTGGGTTGGTGGGCAAATGAACAGAAGGGACTTTGCTCAGACAGCACGCGCTGTGATCAGTCATAATTTAGGATAGACTTTCAAAGAAAAAAGTCAGAAGAAAATAAAACCAGGTCCCACTGAAACGTTCGGGATGTGACGGTGGTGCCCGGGAGCCGCATCAGGAGCTGCAGGACTGTGGGCTGCAGACACCTGCTGGTGCACCCTCGACATCTTTGCTGCTCTTCTTAAGCCCAGCACGTTTGCTGACGCTCGTTCTAACGCTGCAAATCCCTGGGCAGTTTCAAGCTGCCTCCTACACACTCCTCTTACTGACGGTGTGGGTTATCAGCCTTTTCTTGTGATAGTCTGAGCTCTTCTGGGGGTCTCTCACTGTTAGCGACAGAGTGAGAAAAAAGCAGGAATGGAGATGTCACACGCAGTGGTTTGTTATGTGGTCCGCCTTCCTCTGAATGCTTTATTATAGTTTTAAATGAATGTTCTCGTGGCCAGCAGAGAGCTTATCAGCACCGAGACCGTCCCGCTGGGACGCTGCAGTAACAGGAGTGCCTGACCACGGCTCCGCACCCTCCTGGCAGGTTCCTGCTGATCCCCAGTTTCCTGCTGTTTAATTCTTGCTCCTGTCCAGCAGACCTGAATACAAGTGCAAGGCAGTTTATTCAGCAACCGGAGGTGTTCTCTGACCTGCTGGTCACTCCTACATCCCCCCGTGGTGCAGCACCTCCCGCAGCATGCCCTGGCCAAAGGGCGAGCCTGCGCGCTGTCTCACTGGCACACAAGAGATGAGAGAGCAGCAATGGAGCTTGTTCGAATATTTTCCTAATTTTTTGAGGATTTCTTTCCGGATAAGCATTTTCCAAAACGGGGCAGTGAGTGAAGTTGTACTTCCATCGGAATAAATGGCAGTTTTGCCATTGATTGCCACAGAAGAAAGATTTTGCCCTCTCCTACAAAAGCACTCAGCTCCACATAAGTTACTTTTAACACATTTCTTAAAATTGGTCTACAAAACCAATGGTTTCTTTAAGCAAGAGAAGCTGTAAATTTTGTGCATTGAATGCCCGTGCATTATTAAAAATAATAGGTTATATTTGTCAAATGGATAATGAGTAGGTTTCTTTCTCTGTTTTTCAGTATTTTAATGAGTACAGGAAATGTTTGCTATTTATTTGCTTTCAGATTTTACCGAGGAGCTCTGGAGATAATTGTCAAGTTTCCAAGCGCGTATCAATATTTCATGAAGCGCTGTTTTTCCTCTGTACGTTAAGGAATTAGGTTATTAGCACGGGAACTTTTACCAGCAGGCTGAAGCAACACATGAAAAGGAGTTCCACCTAACCCTGGGAAGTTTGTGATGGAAAATTTCTACGCCAGGGCTGATGTGTGAAATAAACACGAGCAATATGGAAGGCTGCACGTCGTTCTGGCCGGAGGATTCCTGTCTCCATCTCGGTTTCTACAGATTGCGTGCTGAGTTTGGGTGCCAGTGGGTTTGCCCAGCATGATGCCCGTGCTTCGGTGGGATGACACGCAGCCTCTCCCAGAGCTGGAGCTTCCCTCCAGCACCTCACCACCTCCTGCAAACACGCACAGCCAGCTCCCGGCCCCCTATCCGTGCAGGTCATGCTTTGGAAAAAAAAAAAACCAACCACACCTCCACCTTCCTTGCCACCAGCAGATTAAATGCTGCTGAATTATTGAAGCCCAAGGGCTGTTCTGCACCGCCGCTGACTGCTCACCTTTCGGCTCTCTTTGCGTGGTCAGCCTGGCTCGGCCGGGTGGTGCTGGCGGGGTGCTGAGAGCTATTGTTCTGGTCTGGCTGCGTGCCACCGGGAGGTGTGTTCGTTGTGTGCGTGATAGGATGTTTCCCTGTTCTTTGCTTCTGGTTCTTCAGTTTTGCATGAAATCCTGATATTCCTGTTCTCGTTACGATTAGGCCGCTTACCGCGGTTTTGTTTTACTCGGCCTCAAACCCAGGTGTGCCAGACTGGCCTGGGCTCCTGTGAATGAAGTGCTAAGCCAGCCTGTCCAGTCCACTGCAATGCTCTCAAGAAAAACATGAAATTAACTTACAAGGTGAAAACGATTCGTGGATGTGGACCCACCGTGCTCTGCTCTAGACTGTGCTGTACAAAAATAACCGATAATCTTTGTGGGTTTTAACCATTAAGAACGACTGGGTTGCCACGCATGCTTCCCTGGTCACAGCTGAGTAGTAGCAAAGAGCTTGAGGCTTTAACTAAGCGTAGCCTGGAGCACTGGGATGGAGAGCTGGAAGGTGGCTGGAAAGAGCACCCGGGTCTGCTGAAGCCAAAAGTGCTTCAGAAGCGGATGTCATTAAAGCAGAAAGGAAAAAATCCCAAGGCTCTCACACCGCTGAGGAGGAGCAGAGCTGGATTTGCCTGGCCTGTGGGGCAGGAGGCTCAGAAGGAGCTTGCTCAGCTGCTCCGTGGCAGGAGCATGAGTAGTGGACCTGGAGGAGGAGGGATGGGTCCCGTGGGAAGGGCAGAGCTGGCTGTTTTACCAACGGCTTGAAGAAGATCCCCAGAAGTGGCAGAAGACGTCAGAAGAGGCATATCTGCCTGGCTGTATTTTGGGTTGGTTTTAAGACGAATGGCAACGTGGGGCTACAATAAACCAAAGCAGGTCGCTTGCGGAAAGCCAATGGCAGTATGAATCATGGTAGCAGCTGAGGAGGAGAAAGAGAAATGGCATTTGTACAACATTGGCATGGCAAGAGTGTGTGGAGATCATGAATTTCCCATGGCTCAATATTACAAAGTTCCAGGCTGTAATCAGAGGTATTTGTCAGAGGGAAGGCAGTGCTCAGGGTCACAAACCGGTGGTGCCTCGCGGAGTAAAAAGCTTCTTCTAAAGGATTTGCAGTTGTGGGAGGTGCAGGAGACGAATCCAGAGCAGATCCGTTTGACGACCTTGTTGTCCTAAGGCGGTACAAGGAAAAGAGGGAATTTGGGAAGTCTGTAATAAATAAAACTTGAGCTTGTGCTTGTTCTGAAACAGGGCTTTTCTCTCTTGGCAGTCGTTTCGTGTTAGTAGATGGGCTTTACTCTGGGAACTGCAAAGGGAAGTCCCACCCCCGTGGCACCGGTGCAGAGGTGGCACCGCTTGCTTGTCCTTGGTGGCAGCGGTGTTAGGACAGCAAACCCAGCCGCCTGGCACCACGCGTGTGCCTTCGCGTGCAGCCAGCAGGCAGGCTGAGGCAGGAGAGGGGTAGGATCAGCAGCGAGGAGACTGGTCTTTCGCAGTCAGGAAGGCAGGCGAAGCGGCGGAGACATATGGAAAGCAGATCTCACAGAAGGACTGGGAGAGACAACATTGGCTCCGGCAAGGCTTGGTGCTCGGGAGGTTGTTGCGCAGAGCAGCTTCGTGTTACACAGCCGGTTACGGCATGGGAAGTTGCAGAGTGCTTCAGTGAGAGCCAGAGGAGATGCTCCCCCGTCCTCCCCGGGGAACGAGCTGCTTTTGCTCCAGGAAGGAAGAGGCGTCGGGTGCCAGCAAGGAAGAGCGCTGCTGGAACTCCTTCCGAAAAGCCTCTCGCGCTCCTCCCAGAGACCTCAGGCTCTGGAGCAGCAGCTGGGCTCAAGAAGATAAGCAGCAGTGCGATTGCTCGGTAGTTTGGTCGTGGGTTGCCTGCATCAGATGCCAGGAGTGCGTAATTCCCCGCCGCGATGCCCCTGTAACGTGGAGAGTCCTCTGCAGAGCGGGACAGCTTCCTGGGGAATCTCCGATTTCATTTAATCCCGCCCTGGGAACTTATTAGGCACACGATGTTCATACGCCTCTTACCTATTTATTTGTTTAATCTGTTTACAAGGCACCAAGCCAAAGCGCCACCGCACTGAACGCAAAGTCCGTGCTAAGAAACGCTGGGCGGACCAGCTGGGCTGAGAGCACCGCTGGAAACTGCCCTGCAGCGGCAAAGGGAGCCGCTCTCCTTCAGTGCAAGCACATCTGGAGAAGTGGGAGAGGAAGGAGGGAGGTAGGAGAGCAGCAGAAAAGGGCAAATACCAGAATTAGCAACAAGAAGCCAACCAAAATACTGCAGCTGGACAGATGGTGCCCTAAAGGTAGACGGTTTCTAAGAAAGTATTCCATGCTTGCAAGCTCCACTGCCGGTAACATTCACAAAATGTTTGTGTTTCGAATTTTTGGTAAGCTCCTCCTCTCAAGTTCATGTAGTTACACGCTTTGTTTGTTTGCATCTAGCTCCTAGCCTTAGCAGTTCCAGGAAATCTCCGACTCCAGTCCACCCAAAGCCCTCTGCGACAGGGCTGGCATACACAAAAGACAGCAGTGCAGTGCTTGGTAAGTGAGTCCCGAGGCTCTGGGGGTCTGAGCAATGATTTTTCAGTTAGAATTTGGGAAAACGGTAATTTAAAAGTGTTTTTTAAGAAAATTGATTCCCGGATCCCCTTCTCCAGCCTGGGTAATTCTTTCTCATCCGCATGGAAGAGGATCGAGAGGAGGGCGTCCTTTGAGAATTTTTTCTTGGAGCCACCCTCAGAAAACCCAGCCTTGTCCTATCACCAGCCTGCCGACCAAAAGCCGTGCCCCTCCAGCTCCCTTAGCACCGCAGGTAGCGGCTTCTCCCTGGTCTCAGGCGTCAGGTGCCGCTGGGGCTGGCAGAGCCACGAGCAGCCGGCACGGGAACATCTGTCGGCTTCACGGTTTGCAAGTTCCCCCGCGTTTCTCACCTGCGCCAACCCACCCGCTCCCCACGAGGGCAGCTGGGCAGCAGACGAGCCACGAGATGTGTGTCCCTCTGACTTGGCTCCTAGCGCCAGCCACCGGAGCAGGGCAGAGGGCTGCGAGAGCCCCAGCGCCGCCGTGCCGGCAGGGCATGGAGTTGGCCAAGAGCATGGAGCACACCGTGCGGCGCAGCCCGTGATGGGAAGTGCTCGGCTGCACGGGGGATTGGCGGGGGATGGAGTGACAGCTTGTCGGAGCTAGGCAGCACTTCCTTATCTGACACGCCGAGGTCAGAAAACGGCAGTTCCTTCATTTTTTTTTTACGGTGTCTTAAATCACCGGGGGAATGTTCAGAGCCTGTCAAGATGTATTAATGAAGGCCAAGGCCGATCCACGAGCTTGTGCTGCTCTGCTCCAGCAGCAGGATCATGCTGATGCTCAGCCCAGTAATTACAGGTGGTTGTGGGGCTGATAGAGCCGGTTTCTGTTTCCTCCATAGCTTCACGCACTATGGTTTTTTATACAATTTGCCTTGAGTGTTGTAGCATTGTTTTCCTCCTCCTTACGAGCTCGGCCAACTTCCTAATTAACTAAACCTCTGTGCAGCCATCGTGGCTGTTGCGTGGAGCCCTTTGTCCATACCGGTGCCTCCAGCTCCCCAGAAGATTTTGTTCAAGCCCCCTCGTACTGCAGCTGAAGGGAGGTAGGAGCCTGGGCTTAGGGCGGGCTCTCCTTTAACTCCACCACGCAGCACACCCACTGCCCACAAGCTTCAAATCCACCTCTGGCCACGGCAAATATTGCTGAGGTTATTTTTCTATTGGATTCTTACACGAAAAAAAATAAAAACAGTTATAAAAATAAATTTCGCTTTGTGCCGGGCTTTACTGCTTGCTGGGCTTCGAGCCTGGAAGGATTTAAAAGTCATCATGCTCTGGGGGAAAGTTGCAGCGAGAAACAGGAGGTGGGGGGGTTTGCTCCGGCCAGCTGCTGGGATTTGGGAAACGCTCGCCCTGCCCCGCGAAGAGGCTGGAGACAGAGGGGCAGCCAGCGCTGCCGTGGCTACGCCCAGAGCGATTAGACAAAATGGGAAGCTCATTTTGCAGGGCTTTGTCATTTCCTTTACACCGTGACATTAGCGCATGCCAGTCTTTTTTTTTTTTTTTTTTTTTATCTTTTTTGTTATCTTGCCTTGCTGGGCCTTGTCCTTCGGTCGTGGCGCACTGATAACCGCGTGGATGGGACGGAGAAATGTTCTCAGGCATTGCTGTCCCACGCCAGAGCACCCGGGTGTGCAAGGAGGAACCCGTGCGCTTCTTCCTGTGCTTGCCAGCAGCTCTGGTCAGACTCCAAGTTTGGTGGGAGCCCTGAAGACAATGCCATGGTAATGCATCACAGTTCAGCGCCTTTGATACTCCACAGCAAATAAACTTCTTTTCCCGTTTCGTTCCCCAAGTACACAAAATTCAGAACACATGTGCTGCGGCAGGAGTAACGGCCCGTCAGCACGGAGGGTCAGGCCTGGGCGCTCACCCCGTGGGAGCTCCTCGCGTCTGCCGCTCCACCTCTGCGTCCCCAGCACCTCCTGCTTTTCGTGTTCCTCGCAGGTTAAAAATCACCCGTGGGCACCCAGCCCCTTCCCACCGGGGCGCTTCAGCAGCTCTCAGCTCCGTTAGCGTCTCACCGGAGCATCCTCGTTGTAAACCCGGGTGCGTGGAGGAGCGGCGATGGGAGCACGTAACACGGAGCAGCTCGGGCAGGAGGGCACGGCCAGCAGGTACACGCATGGACGTCGTGCAGGGGCCATGCATCGTGTCCAGATGCAGGAGCACACCCGAAGCTCTGCCAGGTGCGGGGCAGAGAGGCGAGGAGCTGCCCCGTGGTAGATCTGCTTCCCATCCCAGATCGGCCCCACGTGGAGAGGAGCTCTCTGCCAGCCAAAATAAAGAGGCTGAGCAGTCTGCCAGAGCCAGTTACAGTATCTTGCCTGCTACAGACAGAAAGAAATACGATTTGGGATGGAGGATACAAGTTACATTTGCAAGGCATCTGAGTCTGATGCTAAGACATTCTTTCTTCCAAGGTTGTTGTTGCCAATAGCTTCTCTTGTGCTCAGACCAAAACTATTTTGGGTGGGACATTTGCTCCCTACTTTCTAGCAAGCCTGGTCGCAGGAATGGAGAACGGATTCTTTTCACTAGCCACAGCTGGTTTGAATGATTCCCACACTGAACCCGTTGGCTCCGGGCACTCCTCATGCGAATCGCAAGGAAGTAGCGACTGATTTTTTGTTTCTTTGCCCGACAGGGACAGAGGCAGCACGGCTGTCTCGAGTCAGCTGAAGACTTGGCATCTAAGCACATGTCCTTCGCGTGCTCTGCACCTAACGCTGCCTGCCCCCGGGGCCCAGCAGCTCCATCCTGCTGTAAGGAGGCAGAAGAGGGAGCAACGTGCTGCTGTCCTGGGCGAGCATCCTCCCCAGCGCTTCCTGCGGGGCCGCCGGAGGGCACAGCAGCACGGCTGCCCGTGGTGCAGAAGGTCCATCCATCGTGCTCACTCGAGGAGGAGTCCTTCAAGGACTGTGACCCTCACATCATGTGTAACGCCAAAAAAAATTACCCCGAAACCCATCGGGGTCAGTCGGGTCGACCTCGAACACGGCCTTAAGAGGGATCTGCTTCAATGCTCCTCTCTCAAGGTCCGCGTCTTGAAAGGAGCAACAAAACACCTCGCTTTAGAGACCCCAGGAAGTGATCTCCAGACACTGCGGCTGAGATCTGCCTGCTCTTCTCGTAGGTGCTCTCTCCGTTGTGAATGGCTCGTAGCAAGTGTCTACGGAAGAACCACCTTCCTTTTCCATCTGAAAGAAGCAGGTATCAGGGACGCAAACGGGCACAGAATTTTTCTGCTCGCAGAGAGAGGACAGCGGTTTAAGGAAGTGACCCATTTGGGTTTATAACCAGAGAGGGGTTTGGGAAAACTCTGGCTGAAAGGAGTGCCACTGCTTGAAAAGGGGCTTGTACTCTGACATACTTCGTAAAAGAACCAGCTGGCCACGTGTTACAGGTTTTTTTGCAATATCGAGTTTTTCCTCGTCCTGACAAAGGTATTAATTAGAGGAATAGATTACACTGAGTGCTGTAGAGCTTCCTCTTGAGTATTCGTGGAATGAACCATGAAAACACATATTTATTTGTGTGCAGAACTGTAAAGTGCTGCTTTAGCCGGGGTTCTTGCGCCGTGTCTTCCTTCAGCTCTTTGCTGTGCAGTACGCACGCCTCGACTGCAGCCGGGGGGGGGTGGTTTCACGTTGGGGGCAGTGAATGTGTAAGGGCCTTCGGGACCCCCTAGGATGCAAGCACCATGTTGTTGCTGCAGGATCTTCATTTTCAGGATCCTGGGAAGTTTTTCCAACCCATTCAATTAATTCATGTTTCATAATGGGTATGATGTAATGAAGTATATAACCACACGGGCAGGGATGTCATGCATCAACAGCCGTCTTGCCAACTGCTTCCTACTGCCAGGGAGGAAACTTTGTCAGCTATCTGAGACTTTGGTGCAGGACTCTCCCTTTCTTCCCCCTTCCCTGCCTCGCTCCTGAGGAAGAAATGAGATCTGGTTAGTTTGTTTTGCCGTATACCTTGGTCTTCTGGTGGGTTTGTCATAAATTTAAATTTTATTTATTTATTTATTTAAAATTGAGAATAGCCATAGGGTATATAACTACATCTCTTAGGTTGATAGGTGATGGGTTTTATTGAAGCAGTAAAATATAGAAAACTTAAAAGAAAACGGCTTAGTGCAGTGATGTCGTTCAGTGTGATTTATAGTCTTATCACTGCAGGCAAATCTGAAATATTTTCACTATCTTCAGTATACATCGTTAGGTAAATCTATAGCCTGCGCTTACCTACATCAGCGTTGGCTTTCGTTTCTGTGACAGTGAAGAGAGATAAAAATGAAGACGTTTTCAGCCCATTATAGTTTAACAGTGTTTCAAGAGCAGTCAGTTTCCGTGCAGCTTCAGGTTTTATTCCTCACTAAGTGCGCTGAGGATGCCCTTAAGAAATGCCTCCTGGCAGCCGCGGGAGGTGCAGTGCAGCCATCCTGTGCACGCACAACAGGATAAGACACCTTAAACATGAAGAGTATTTGCCAAAACTCCATCTCATGAAAAAAAAAAAAAAAAAAAAGAAAGAAAATACGGATACGGGAGCTTGATTCCATCATCTCACTCCCCTCCTCTAACAAAATTTACCCGGGTCGAGGGGAGTGGTGGGTACTGACCTGCGAGAGCACAGGAACAGCTCGTCGCTCTTGGACTCGAAAAATAAGGCGGTGCCAGTGTGTTATCTGGATTAATGAAGATGAAATGTGCTGTATAAATACATCAGAAGCATGATCATGCAGTTATCCCTTGGGCGACTCTGGCTCACAAGGAGGAAAGGTTGATTTGTATTTGTAGATGGTTTTGCTTGCTCTGCCAGTGTTCATTGTTGTTTTATTATGAGAGCCGGGAAGCGTGCACTTCTCTTGCTCAGAGAGTTAGCAGATTAGCGAAGATTCCTCTAGATTACCATAGTTTAAATAGCTCTCCTTTAAAATATATTTTTCATCTGTCGTTACTCGTGATAGCATTTTAAACACTGTTGATAAATTAGGGTGGCTGCGGGCTCTATTATTCGAGGAACTGCACAATATTTGGACATGGAAGGCGGTTTCCATAAACCAGAAGGTGTTGGCATGCAGTGACCGGGCTGAGTACGGGCGAGGTGGGAGATGGCACGAGTACAAGGGGGGATTTGCAAAACCCTGCGGGTTTAATCCAGCCTCGGCCGAGCGGCCTCGAGTGCACCCTGCGAGCGCTGGAGGTGTTTTTCCACGCAGAAGCCCTTGATGGGGACAGGCGTCGCTTGTGCTGATGAAGCCGTCTCAAAGCATCGGGTGTCTCGGGGTGAAGAGCCAAAGCTACTGTTTGGTACCAAACAGCGTTTGGTACCAAAGCTACTGTTGGTGTTTAATAGGCATTTCTTGGTCCGTGGCCTTAATTTGAGATCTTAAATGAACAGCCTTGGATTATCACTAACCAGAGAAGTTTTGGGGGGTGAGGGATGAGAAAAAACGTCAGGGGACATTTCTCACTCGTTCCTAGTGTGTGTTGCTTGTCCAGGGGCCCCAGAACAGCCTGGCTGGAAAGCTTCTTTGTCCTGGGAGACTGAAGCTAGGCAAGGTTTGCAGGGAGAGATAATATCTATTAGGCCAAATCGAACAGTTAGAAAAACATACGTGCTTTTGGGACCACGTACTTTTCTTCAGATCTCCACGGTTGCACATGACATTACAAATAAAATGTGTTGAAGTTTCAAAAGGTTTAATGGGTATTTGAAAGCACCGAGTTCAAAAGCAGCTCACAAGAAGGATCTCATTTGGTTTGAATTGATTTGAACCTTTTAAGAAAGATTTAATACCCCCAAATTACAAAATAGTTTTCCGGCTCGAAGCTTCCTAGTAAAATCCTGACATCTGTATACACAAAGTCAAATTTCCTACATGCTGTCGCCAAAGTCTGTTCCTTTGTGCACCTGGGTAGTCTCTGGAAGTGTATGAACATGTTCCTGCTTCTTTCGGAACTCCTTACAGCGCCCTTCTGCAACTTCAGGATGCTCTCAACATCCAGTAATTGTTGGTGAGCAGCAGGCAGCAAGGCTCTGCAAAGGTACAAAGTCAGGAGATTAAAAGAGGATGGGTCTAAAATAAGGAGTTCCCTGCCCCAGCCACCACTTTTTTTTTTTTTTTCCCTGAGTCTAAAAACTATTGATTAACTGAGTTGGGATCCTAATATTCTAAGATCCTAAGAGCTGGGATCCTAATATGCTAAGGCAGTTTGTTGTTAATCGGTGTATTTTTATTCATCAGCGTACTTTCTGTTAGGAGAGACAGGATGCTATCATGAGTAGCATTTCCAGTGAGAGATTTTGTACGTTCACCCAGACCACATGAAATTTTCAGCTCGCAGTCCGTTTCTGTGTGGAGTTTTTCATTTTTTTTTTTTTTTCTTTTTGGAGTGCTTTCTCTTTTTTTGATAGCCTTCCACGTCAGCCGGTGCCCCGATTTCCAATTCCCTCAATCCAGCTTAGCCTCAGCTGTATTAATGCACGGCTCGAGGGCAGAAACAGCTAAAAAGGGCTGTATTGTGTGGCATCTCTAAAATCTTTTTTTCAGAGCGGTTGGATAAAGAGATTGAGGTTTCTCGGGGGGATTTTTATGCTGTTGTTTTTCCCAGCTGGGCGAGCAGCCTCGCAGGTGACTGGGAGATAAGATGCTGGGCCCTGGTAGCCCCAGCCCCACTGGAAGCTCTGTGAGAGGATGCTTTTTGGGGAATGCAGCTGCGAGCACAGCGTGGGAAGGGAGCAAATCCTCCCTGTGACCCTTCTTTATTTTACTGATGTGTCTGGGGAGAGAGCTTTATGACAATATTAAAAATAATAACATTAGCTAAGGAACAAACAAACAAAACAGAAAAAGTTGGAAAGCATGGCCCCGGGGGGAGGCCGGAGCCAGCTGACATTGGTGGTTGGACCAGATGATCCTGGAGGGCTTTTCCAACCCTGCTGATTCTGTGATCCTATTCTGTGATGCTGTGATGTCCTCCACCTCTGGGCTGATCGGCATTTCCAGGGGGTGATGCTACGAGGAGCCCCTTTTCTCGCCTACCCACCAGAGCTGGGAAAAGCCACGAGGCAAACGACCTCCCTCTGCAAACTGTCCCTCCGAAGGCCAAAATCAATTCACCCGCATCTGCCCTGCTCTGTGTGTGTGATATTCATCTTTACCTCCCAGGACTGCACCTTCTTGCTTGGCAAATACCTGACCACAGCCCGAGCCCACCCTGCTGTTAAGCTGTCCTCAGCCGTGGTGGCTTTCCTTGTGGTGACAGCTCGGCTGAGAGAAGGGCCAGGAGCTGGGGTTTTCGGGGCAGGGCAGCCTGGCGCCCGGGAGTTGAGGTTTCCTGTGCTAAGCCGTGGGGAGCAGGTGGGTTTTGGGGCTTGGTGCCATGCCCAAACTTCTGTTTGCTGTGTTTTTGTGGTTCTAGGCTGTTGAAAATGTCAACAGGAATTCAACACGTGGAATTTTTTTTTTTTCAGTGTAACTATGATAAAATCCTAAGATACACTTGTAAAGCATTAGCTGTGAAAGTAAATCAACTTTAATAGCATGTAGGTTGTAGTTAAGTCCTTTTGAATGCTGGTATTTAGTTTTTTTCCTCATTTAGTTACGATCCAGAGTTGCGAGGAAGTGAGTGTGTTTATCTTCGGGAAATTAGTGGGATTTGCAGGCAGTCAGCACCTCCCAGGACCTTTCAGAGTTACTCCCTGCTTCATGCATTTGCATTTTGCCATCCCCTTTTTGCACTGAGCAGAATTGTTCTCGAATTCTTCAAGGAGAGACGGGAGAGCACCGGGGCTGCGGGGCAGGGAGGGAGCACAAAGTGGGATGGGGAAAGGAACAACAAAAAAAAAAACAACAGCAAAGCAAGAAATGGGGATGGGAGAGCAGAGACGTGGCCAGGAGCAGTGGTGGAAGGGGAGAAAGTTGCAGAGCGTGCAGCACGCTTGGCGGAAGGATTCCTCATGCGTAGGTCACACGGTGACAGTTTTTGGGCTCCAGAAGGGATGACCTTGCAGCAGGGTCGCCGAACAGACGGTTCGGGCTTGGCTTGCGCGCCTGGCAAAGGCCCAGGAGCTATTTTAATAAGGCCTTGCGGAGGACGAGGCCTTGGCAAGACCCAGGGGTTTTGAAGTGAGCCCGCAGCCCCTCTCCTTTGGGAGCCAGCCAGCCTCACTCGTCGGCAGGAGGGATCCCAGCGGGGTGCCCAGAGCATCCTTCAGGGCCCAGGGGAGCACAGCACCCGCTAATCCACAGCCCATACGGCATCGCTTCGCTTCTCCCAGGAGCCATGTGCAGTCCTCCTTGGAAGTAAAGACCTCCCGAAGCTGCCTGTGGCCCCCGCAGCAGGGGCAGAGCGGGTGCTGTCAGCAGCCCTGCAGAAGGCTGTTGGGGCCGGCTGCGAGCAGGTTCAGCCAGGCCCCTACCGAAGGGGAATGCTGGACGAGCCCCTTTCCTCACGAGGACTCCTCCTTCCTCCCTTGGCTGAGACATCCAGATGGAGTTACGGATTGAAACCAGCCCTCAGCCCCAGGCCAGGGCTCTGGGTGCTCCCCGGGTGGTCCCAGCCCTGCCGCAGACCTCAGCCCATCTGCGGCCTTTGCACAGGGAGCCGAGGCTGCTGCCAGCCCTTCTTGGCACTTGGTGCTCAGCCGAAGGATGCTCTGGGGAGGCTCTCACCATCAAGCCGGGGCCTCACTAAAGGCCCTCATGTTGCTCTCCCAAAAAGAGCATTAATTAAAGCCTGGGCTAGATCCTAGCGGGGTTGTTTTCCCTTTTTGCTGCAAATGACCTGAGTCAATGCATCGGTTTTTGGTTAATGTTGTTTCACGTTCGCATTCAGGCTCCTGCCCCAGCAAAGCAGTCCTGCCTCGCCGATTCGCTCGCCTGTGCATGTGCCTATCACCATACCAAGAAAGCCGTAAGCCAACAAACACCAGCCTCTGTCTCGTTCAGTCTGTCCCCAGCACAGAGCCTCCCCTAACACCACCTCTGTAGGAAACCTCCAGCAGATCTCAAAGACGCAGGCAGCTAAACTGAGCAGCGCATAGAAAGCCTTGTGTATATCTCTGTTAACAGACTCGTAGTGCTTTCTGTCCAGCACAACTACAAGGAGTAATATCAGTGGTGAATGCCAGCATAATTTAGTTCCTACAAGTATATCACAACGTGGCACTGGCTTTGTTTCCCACTCGCTATCGGTGTGCAAACACAGGTTTAAAGGTGCACATGGCACATGGACAGCTAGCCAGACCGAGCCCTTCCCTTCCCAAAAGCTGGATCCAAGGGCTTGCTCTTATCGATGACATTTTTTTGTTGGGGGGAAATTCCCAGCCTAACCCATCCCGCTGCCAGTTTTCTGTCTAGGAGGTAACACCGAGCGTGCATCCCGCGGTGCCGGTACGCTGTCAGTTTGGTTTTGTCTCTCTCTTTGTGATGATATAACTTGAACCGCCGTCTTTCCCCCAGAACGGACAGGCTGGGTGATTTTCTGTGCCACGGTGCTCGCTGAAGGTACGGTCCTTTTTTAAAAATGCAGACACCAAATCGTGCTGCAGACAGGCAGATGGGCTGCCCCGAGGTTTTGGGGGGACTGGGAGCGGAGGTGTTTCACGTCCCTCTCTCTTTCTCTGCACACAGAGAAGAAATAAGATCTGGCGTGATTCATCCAACGAGCGGCTGCTCCAGTTTTTGGAGTTTTGCAGTGTCAGAGGCCAGGCTGGGGCAGCAGCGCCGTCTGCCCCTGTCCCTGTGCCTTCATGAAGAAACCCACATTTTATTGGGACAAGTTTGGACCCAGGGAGAAACCTAGTGGAAAGTGTCAGCATCATTCTCCTCTGTTTTGTTTTTTTTTTCTGAAAGCTGTCCATTTCCTGGAACTGTTTATTTTTTAATGAGGTAGTTTGTTTCCGTTTGGATAAAAAGGGAAAGACAAAAGGAGAAAGAGGGGAGGGAGGGACCCAAAGGGGAGCTGGTGCAGGATGTCGGCCCTCCTGTGTAAGGCCGGCTGGCTGGGACACACATCCCTGAGGTGAACGTCACCCTTCGGAAACATAAGGAACTAACGAGGTGTAGATGCCTGTGGCAGGCGTACCTACGGGAATTCAGGCTGTAAAAGCAGTGAAATGCCCCACAGATGTACTCCCCGTATCCCAACCGAGCGTTTAGTCACGGTTGCGTCTGTGCTTGGGATGTGGCTTGTAGGCACGGTGCTCGTGTCAGCCAGTGAGGGTGTCGTTTTATGTGGGAATTTCCTACGGATTTTTAAAAAGACATTCTTAAGGGAAGCCCCGGGAGCTGTCTGAAGAGGGGGCTGGCGAAAAGCCAGCGTGTGGGCGCTGCCTGCAGGAAACCCGTGGTCGGGGCCCAGGGGCTGGCACAGGCCCTGCCCCGCGCCAGGGACGAGTTGGTCCCTGTGAGGACCCTGCCCCTCACATTTCCCTGAAAGGAGCCTAAAAACCCAGCCCAGAATTATTTATAAAAAAGCTATTTGATGTCACTTTCTGTACCGGCTGCGTGTTCTTGTGCTTCTGCCTGCAGAGCACCAAGTGCCTCCAGAGTACTTGCATTGGGAATAGCAGTAAATATCTCTTTTCCCCTGACTGCGAGATAAAGACTGTGTCTTGCTTCATTTTCGCACGTGCGTTTGTGATGAGAAGCATTTATTAGCTAACTGAGAAGTTCAGCGAAGGAAAGAGCATCCTTTCTTTGTGAAGCTCTGCTCCTGCTGCCGACCCAGCCTCCCGTTTCAGGACTCAGCTTGTGGAGGCCGATGCACGGAGCCGGGGCTGCGGGGCGAGCAGGGGTGATGCTGGTGGGATCTTCAGGAGGGTTTCCGTGGATTTGGGTGGAAAAAATGCACTTGGGAACAGGTGGATCTCCTTGCTGGTGTATTTCCCTATGTACTGTGTGTGTCCAAGGTGAAACGCGTCAGCCGGTGCCATCAATGCACCAGCAGTTATCTGGTTTGGGTTTGGCTCCCGTGCCTGAAAATGGGTTTCCAGGATCCGAGGTAGCTCCCACAAGGGCCGCCTGGATCCCTCCGTTAATGCCCTTCCACTCCGTGAATGACACACACCAACCCCTTGATGCACGCGGGACGAAAGGATTTGGCCCTTGGCTCGTGGGCGCTGAGCGAGATCCCCGCGGGCTCGCCTCCCCCCGCGCTTTGTGCTCCTTTTCCTGCTGCTGCTGAAGGCTATCAGCCTGTTCCCGGAACCTCGTTCAGTGCACTCAGCGTGGAAAGGCATGTTTCATTTTTAAGTTGTTTTTTTTTTTAAAAAAATAAAACCCAAACAAACATAAAACGCAGCATGGCACAGATTAAATCCATTCGAGACAACTAGGAAAAAAAAAAAAGACGTATGTGCAAGTCAATAGGAGGAGGGGAGTGGAAGGGGGAAAAAGAAACTGTGACATACACAAACCCTTTAGTGTGCATAGCATAAGATTTTTTGGCTGGCACTCACATGATTTTATTCAAGGGCTGGGAAAGAACTATGATTAGTTAAAAGCTTCGGCAAAGTCTGGAGGGAGTGCTCTGAAGAGTTGGGAGCCGCACAGAGGTGACTGTAACTCCTCTAGCAATTTCAGACCATTCTTCTGCGGCTCAGGACAAAAGCCTTTTCTTTTCCCTCCGTGTTCAAAGAGACATTTGTCTTGAGATGTTGCAGCTGTGGGCCGTGGGACCGCCTGTTTGAAGATACCCCCTCGTAGACAGCAAGGAGAGTCGACGCGCTGAAAAGTGGTAGTATTTTCTCGTGTGTGGGTCCCCCCCCTCCTCCTCCCTCCCTCCTCCTCCACTACCATGTGTGGTTTTTAATAAGAAGAAGAATGTGGAGGCAACATTTTCCAGGCAAGGGGAAATTTCCTGTTTCTTTTCTGTTTGGTTAATAAAGTGTGTAGCTGACTGTAAAACTGTAGCTACTTCGTTGTGAACGAGCGGTTCGGTCGATTGTCGGGATCGCTTCTCGATGCACTTTTATATACTGCAAGTGAACGTGTTTAACGCTCGATTTTCTTTTTTTTTTTCCCTTTTCCTTAATGCTGCGTGGCGTAGGCAACTGAGATTAATAAGAATTAGGCAAATGGCTTCTGCTTTTGTTTCTGTGAGATAGTACCAGCCGGCTTGCGGTCACACAAAGGCTGCCATTTAGCAGGGAGCACTCCCTAATTCTGCTGGCAGGGGTGCCATTGGAATCGGATACAAGTGGGTGGCAAAGGGGAGGAGCGGCAGGAGAGGACAAGCAGGCTTTGTGTATTAAAAATGAAACAAAAGCACTTTATACGCCGGGCTGCGTGCAACAAGCGGCGCTGCCTGCGAGCCGGGGTGGAGTTTGAGTTCTCAGTGTGACTGCAAAAGCTTTCTTCTTCTTCTTCCCTTCTTTTTTATTTATTTATTTTTTTTTTTATTTTTCCATAAACCCTTCCTCCTCTCCCTCTCCCTTAAAAAGCTCTCCGCCGAAACGCTGGCGAGAGTCCACGGGGAGCCGAAAACGCTGGAAAAACGCGTAGCGAACAGCCCTCGCGGCAACTTCGCGGCGACCTCGGGCTTGACGGGCAACGAGGGGTGGCGGGGAAGCGGCCGAATTTGGGGGGACACGGCTCGTGTCCCAGCCCAGCCGGGGCCAGGAGGGGCTGAGCAGCCCCACGGACGGGCTCCGGAAGGGTTAACGGCCCCGGCGCCGTATGGCGAGGAGGTCGGGTGGGAGCGACCGGCTGCTTAATTACTTTCTGGTCCAGGCATACCTCGTTGTTAATGAAGCGGGCGCGGGCGGAACGACCGGGCTGTGCAAGCGTGAACGGGAGGAGCAGCGGGCAAGTTTCATGGCTTTGTCAGCCTGGCTGAGGCTGGCTGCGCCGCGCACACAGGAGGGAGAAGGCTGCGGGTAGGGCTGGGCATTCGGGGATCCAGGCTGCAAACCTGTCAAAGGTCTTAATTAAAGCGTAATTGCCGTGCGTGATGCGCTCCATCTCGCATCGATTCGCTTCCAAACTTTCCCCGCCGAGCTGGAGCAAGTGGCTCCGGTGAGGAAGAGGAGCGAGGGACCCGCGGCGTGCCCGCCCGCCCTAATCCCCAGCCAAGGCACAGCTGCCGCTTCAAAAAATAAAACCTGTGTGTGCCGTTCGACTTCCAAAGGAGCTCATGGAATGGCTGCAGAACAAACCCCTTATCTGGGGGGCTGACAGCACCCCAGCACCTCGCCAGAGCATGGTGTTGTCCCTTTTTTCTGAGTAGTCGCAGCGTGACGCGGATAGGTGATGCTCCACGTCTTGGAGATCATTTCCTTCAGTAGGTGTCGAAGTCAGTGTTATAATTCACCTCCTGGTGAGACAGAGAAAACGATCTACCCGGGCACAGTGCTTCGCTTAGGGTTGTGTAAGCCCTCTGCGATTCGGACATGTTTTTATTCTTGCTTATCTGCTCCTGGCAAGCTTCTCGCAGCTACCCAAACCATCTCGGCGCTGTACCCTGCCTACTGACACAGTTGCACTTCCATCTGGCTGAAAGGCGTGCAAACATAACGTATTGCTTCCAGGACGTGCTGATGGAGATCTCGCTAGGGAGGGCGGAGAGAAGGACCCGGTCCAAAAACGTTCATGCATGACGCTGGAAATCTTCCCCTGGGTCTGCCGGATGGGTTTGCTCTTTATTCTTACACCGGGTTCAGTCCAACAGGAACGCAAGGCCGTGAAACCCACCCCTCTGAACCCGCCTGTTCCCACGGGGTTGTTTTTCCCCTCGCAGTGACCGTGGCTCCTTCCCACCCCACGTGGCCCCGGGGCGATGCTCTTGGTGCTGGCACGCTCTGGAGGCTTTGCTTCGCCCCTTCGTCTTGCTGACGCTCCGCCCGGCAGCAGTCTGGACAAAAAGGCACGCTTTAAAAATAAAACAATAATAAAAAGCGGCAGCACTGTGCTGCTCTCATCAGTTCCCTTCCCTCGCTGTCATGCCCCGGGCACGTGGAGCTGTGCCGGCGCTCGGCAGGAGGCTGCGGTGCTCAGCGGGGAGCTGAGCGCCCCAAACCCCCGGCAGCATCCCCAGAGGAGCCTCCCGCTCTCGGCCTCGGCCTGCCTCAGTCAAACAGCCCCACATAGCGCCGCAGACAATAGCATTCGTTCTGCGGTGCTCCCTGTGAAACGTTCGACCCTCCCCAGAAACCCCAGCCCCGGACCAGAAACCCGCGTTAGCTAATTACGGACCTCCCGTTCCGAACGGAACAGCGAGGCTGTCTGTAGGGAAAACAATCCCGCTGGGTTCCCTCCCGGTGGGAAGGGAGGGAGAACGGCCCGCTGCTTGTCCAGACAACCACCATGAACGATTTTACTGCAATAGGGAGTAAATAGTGACTCCCGTGATGTGGCACGGCAGGGAGAGCGACCTCATCCAGATGTTCTCAAGTCGTTTCTTGCTTCTGTTATGCCTGCGAGAAAAGGACAGCACGCCGAGGTACAACACGGGCGTTTCCTCTTATGCTTGCAAGAAGAGAGGTTTTTGCCAGTAGTCTGCAAAGTTTGTGTGCGTTTTGCTAAGGAGGGTGGTGCTGCTAGGGAGGGTTTTTGGAGGTTCGGTCTCAAGCCCTTGAGACCAGGTCTGCTCACTCTGTGGCTGCAGAAATAAAACCCCTTCTGCCCAAAGCAGTTGCTCCCCCAGACTACTGCTTTTCCCCAAAACTGTGGGCGTCAGAGCAAGGTAGCTGAGCTGTTCCTACAATCCTAATGTAAAAAAATGGCCTTCCTGAGCGGTAAATGGAGGCCCAAAAATGTCAAAGTGACTCGTCCAAAAATGAACTTGTTAATCCCCGGCTGAGCAGTTAATAGGATACAACCACGGGGCTTCCTGCAGCCCTTGGTGATTACCATTTGGTTCCCAGCCTCGACTTGGAGAGCGTGCAATTGTAAAATGAGGGGGAAAAAAAAAGCAGCACAGCTGAGCAGACACCTGAATACACATTTGCTCGAGGAAACAGCCCACGGGGAGGCTTGGTAAGCGTGGCACAAGTGCGCTTCCCAGCGCAGCGGGGTCTGCACGGGGTTTGTCCCCGCGTGTGTGGCTCCGGCTGCACGTCCCCGAGCATCCCACGGGAGGCAGGGACAGAGCTGGCTGGAGCGCACAGAGGCAGCCGAGCTTTGCCGTTCCCACACCGCCTTTTGGTGTTTGGTGATATGACAGAAGAGATGGCTGCATGCTGACGGGGCCGTCGGTGTCCTGCTCTTTCTGTGCTTTCCCGGTAATCCTGCCATTTTGCTCAGTGGGAGTCTGGTCAGGCTTGTCTCCCTGAGCTGGTCAACATGGCAAAGTCCTTATAAAAGAGAAGGATCAGGTGCCAGCATGGCTGTGGAACAAAGTGCTGGTGCCGGAGGAGCAAAACCATTGAAGCAGCCGCCCTGAAGCAGCAGAAAGGGGCTCGTCCTGGGAGCGAACCTCGCTGGGCTTTCCCTCTGTCCGGGGCAAAGCCAGAACCGTTCTCCCCGAGAGAAATCTTGCGCTGACCTTTGCATTGCATTGCTGTCGTCCCCCAGCACGTGGTGCGGCGACGTGCCGCAGGCTCTCCAAGTAACACAGCAGCACCCGGGCAGGGCAGCGGCCGCCCGAGAGCCGCTCCCGTTGCCGTCGGTGTGAAAGCGGCGCTCCTTCTGCTTGCAGGTATCCGCCCTCAGATCATGAACGGCCCCATGCACCCCCGGCCCCTGGTGGCACTGCTGGACGGCAGGGACTGCACGGTGGAGATGCCCATCCTGAAGGACCTGGCCACCGTTGCATTCTGTGACGCACAATCAACTCAGGAGATCCACGAGAAGGTAACGCGAGGCGGCCGGGGCGGGCGGAGGGGGCCGGGCACGCTCCTCGCCCTGCCCCTGAGCCTCGCGAGGAGAAAACGTGCAAGGCTGCACCTCGAGTTGGTCAGCAGGCAGATCGATGGGCAACTCTTGGAGAATTTGGGTCTTGGGTTTCCAGAGGTTTCTGATAGGTAGGAGCCTGGCAAAACGTCTGGGTGAGCAACGTGCTTGTTTTCCTCTGCCTGCCGGTCGGGATGGGACATCGTTATGTCCCGATGCCCATCCAGTTCGTTCCCAAATCCCAAGGGAATGGCCTCGATGACGGCAGGGCTCACTGCTGATGGTTTGGGTGAAACCTACCCTTCTGGTGAGAAGCTGTCGGCTTGCACCAGACAGGCAATAGGTCGGTGGCAAAATGGGACAGTGTGCTGTCCAGTAGTCCTGATCCTGGAGCTCACTGGCTTCCAGGAGCTGCACGTGTCCCCTCCGAGCATCCTGGTGGCTCCTGACATCTCCCTGCTTTGTTCCAGGTATTAAACGAAGCCGTTGGGGCCATGATGTACCACACCATCACGCTGACCCGAGAAGATCTAGAGAAGTTCAAGGCCTTGCGGGTCATTGTTCGAATAGGCAGTGGCTACGACAACATTGACATCAAAGCGGCGGGGGAGCTCGGTAGGTCTCGGTTCTGCACCCCAGTTCCCTCCCACGTCCCCCCGAGAATTTAACAGCAGCCCAAGGGACCGCTGGTTCCCCTGGGGGAGTGCTAGCCAAAGGGAGGCACCGGCGGGACCCCCCTGACGGGGTGGATTCAGCCCTTAAATGAAAGGTGCAGCTTCGATATTTTGCGTGTAGCATATGTGATGACAGGAAAACAGGGCCGTGACGTACGCAACATGCTGCAGTTTTAGAAGGCATCTGTCAGAGTCGTGCTGTGCTAAAACTGCCCCACGTGAGGCCTCCGCTCCTGCACTGCCTGTAGCTCCCCTGGCCCCTTGGGCTCACTGGTATCCGTGTGGTTGTGCTGCTTCTGACCTGGGGGAATGGATTTAGCGTTAGAAAAAGTGAAAGAGGGCTGTTCATTAAATTTTGTCTAGCAAGGTTAGTCTCTTGATCCGATCGGGTTCCCTGAGGTATGCCCCTACTGCTGGGAAGGCCTCGTGTGGAATAGGGACTGCGCGTTGGGTCTGTGCTGTACCCCGTGCCACCTTGCCAAGGATGCCCCAGAAACTGGTAAAACGCGGGCTGCATTGCTGGGGCCACCGAATTGCAGCCACACGGTGGGCACAGAGACCTCGGGCAGTCTGCACACAGCAGCCTGGGGGCGCCTAGTTATATCTGTGATCTTAGCAGCTGTTCCAACCAGTTTTGCTCATCCGATCCCAAGCCTATCCAGAAGTCCCTCAATAGTGTTTAGGGTATCTCGTATTAAGGGTTATCTCTGGGGAAGTTAAGAATAACAGCCGCTGCACGTGAGCCATTTTACCAGGATAATTGCGATAAGAGAGTCTCAAATAGTCATTCCTAAAAAAGCAGTTCTCAGTGTAGCGAATTACTTGTCTCCGGGAGGAGAACGGCGTCTTCTCGATGTAATGGTTTCTTCATGTTTTTAACTCTTATTGTTATTATCCATTATGACAACGTTCCGAGGCTGTGAACATCAAGAAACGAAAAATATAACGAATCAAATAACGGGCTGCTGCAGCATCGCCCTTCTTTTTACACTTAGCAAACTGGGTGGCCAAATGATGTGGCTTAGAGTAGAAAATGTAATGACTGCCCACAGACGTAGCCTAAGGTTTAGTGGGAGCTGCTTTCCGTAAGGTGGTCCCGAAGCCGAGCAGTACCGACGTGCAGCACCTGGCCACGCGCTGGTGGCCGCTGCGGGGGTGGCAGACAGGAGAAGCACCCCCGGAACGGGCGCATGACGCCAGCATTGAACCAGTTGCTGTGGTTCTCTCTTTATCTCCCACTCTTTCGTGGTTTCGGCTCAAAGGCCCCCGGACAGGAAAGCACTTAGGTGCACATTCATCGTAAAACGTGTGCTGGAGCCGACGGGATGTAAGCGTGTGCTCAGCTGCTTAAATGAGAGGACACGAAACGAACACACTCATGCTTTACGGGATCAGAGCCTAACAGGGGAGCGGTCGGGGAGACATTTCCAGTTAACTTAATACCCGCCACGGCGAGCAGAGAGGCGGCGGCTGAAAATGCCCCTTTTGTGGCGGGGGAACAAAAGCCCCGTTATGGAGCGCGGCGCCCGGGGGCGGCCGCGGTGCTGGGCTGGGAGAGCCGTGCTGGCGCGGCCGTCCCCCGGGAGGGACCTCCCGAAAGGGCCCCGGCGCCACGAGGAGCGTGTATTCTGTGCTTCTTGCCGGGAGCCATCACGTCCTGCCACAGAAGCGTTGGCATCAGGGTCGAGGCTGTGCTGGTGCCGCCGGTGCCGTGGTGGCGATGGGCACCCCAAACCTTGCCGCAGCTCCTGCGCCTCCACGGCCACGTTTCCCCAGTCCATTTATAAATCCTGGGGATGTCAGGGCAGGGTACGGGCTTCGAACAGCCGTGGTTACTCGACCGCTGTGGCTCTTTCTGGTTGAACCACAAAGCCTCGCCGTACCCGGAGCTGGCCCTGCAGCGCCGACACGGCGCACCACCACGCCTGCGCGCTCCTCTCCCTCCGCAGGAGCTGGTCCCTAAATAACGTGGTGGCTGAACAGTCTTTTTGTGGAACAGGGGGGATTTGGGCCAGCACGATTTAATTCGCTTTGCAGGTGGATAAGACTAACCAAGGATATGGATCTGCTGGCTTGGTTTTTGTTTAAAATGTGATAAAAAAAAAAAAAAAGGTCCGGGGCTGCCCCTGAGCCACGGCTGTGCCCCGCGCTCTGTCCCCCTGCAGGCATCGCCGTCTGCAACATCCCCTCGGCCGCCGTGGAGGAGACGGCCGACTCCACCGTGTGCCACGTCCTCAACCTCTACCGGCGCAACACGTGGCTGTACCAGGCGCTGCGGGAGGGCACGCGGGTGCAGAGCGTGGAGCAGATCCGCGAGGTGGCCTCCGGCGCCGCCCGCATCCGGGGGGAGACGCTCGGCCTCATCGGCTTCGGTAGGTGGGCGGGATGGCTCTGCTGGTGCTTCAGTGCTGTAAGAGGGGCTGAAATGAGCACTTTTGTGGCCGGAAGCACCGGGGTGGGTTTGGTTAACCCCCATAGATTGGCGTGACGCAGGGGGGACGCTTTCTGGTCGTATTTTGGGGAAGGGGCTGTGCCGCGTAAACCTCGGCTGAGCCCCTGGAGGTGTGCTGGGTGAGGGACCGGTTCAGGCTGGGCTATGGAGTCCCTGTCCCCAGAGCATCTGGGGGGATGTCCCTGTCCCCAGAGCATCATTTTGGGGGTCTCCTGAAACACTACGACGTGGTGATGTGTGGGTTGCATGCCCCAGCACCGCAGCCGTACTGAACCTGTGCTCCCAAGCCATGACGGCTGTCTTAGCCACGTGTAAGTCCTTCAGCAAGAGGCTGGAAGATAAACCGCCCACAAACATTGCCTAAAAAAGAAATAAATAAAGTCTTCTCATATATTTTTTGGCTTGCTTTGGTGGCCAGAGCACCTCAGTGGGTTGCATTTCTTCCTGCAGCGCCCCAACCGGGGCAGTGGCAGCTGGGGCGGGTTCAATTAAGTCTCTTTCCCTCGCACACAGGTCGCACTGCCCAGGCGGTTGCAGTCCGAGCCAAGGCGTTTGGCTTCAACGTGATATTTTATGACCCGTACCTGCAGGATGGCATAGAGAGGTCCCTGGGAGTGCAGCGAGTCTACACGCTCCAGGACCTGCTCTACCAGAGCGACTGTGTCTCGTTGCACTGTAACCTGAACGAACACAACCACCACCTTATCAACGACTTCACGATTAAGCAGGTAACGAAGCAGCAGAGCTGCTCTGCAGGCACAAACCACGTCTCGGTGCTGGGTGTCTGTGGCCCCAGCCCGTGGGCTACCTCCAGAACATGGGCTTACCTCGTGTCCCCTGGGATTTACGGGGCGCAGCGCCTTCCCCGGGGAGCAGCGCTCCGCTCGGTGGCGCGGAGGTGGCTGCGGGCTCGGGTCGTGTTTGCTGCCACCAGCCCGCGCTGTCCATGCCACCGAAACCCCTGTGCCCCAGAACGGGGCCTCGATTGCAGCCACAGGGGTTTTGCTGCGGGGCAGCGTGCCTGGGATGAGGGTACAGCCCCCGGGGTGCCTCCCGGGGCAGGACCAAGCGCTGACCCAAGCACTCCCTCCTCTCTCTCTCCAGATGCGGCAGGGCGCGTTCCTGGTGAACACGGCGCGTGGGGGGCTGGTGGACGAGAAGGCCTTAACTCAAGCCCTGAAGGAGGGACGGATACGAGGGGCTGCGCTCGACGTGCACGAGTCGGAACCGTTTAGGTAAGGCCCTCGCGGTGCTCCTGCCTTCTCTTCCTTCCTTCCTTTCCTTCCACAGCTGCAGGTGTGCAGCCGGGTCAGTGCCCACGCACCAGCAGCAGCCCCTCGCAGCACCCATGGGCTGTAGGCTGGCACAGGGGGGAATGTTTGGGGGCTTCAGGGAGCTTAGAACAAGAAACGAGCTGCTGAGAGCAGCCTTACTGCTCCCGGGTCCAAGCGTTTTCGCTTGTGGGCTGCTGCTCCCTTCTCAGGGATAACAAAGAAGGGGTTGGCTATAACGAGGTGCGGCTCCTCGCACGGCACGCAGGGGATGGGGTAGTGTTAGTGGTGTCCTTGTGTTTTCTGGAACAACTTTTAATAAAAAGTGCTCCCCCAGGGAGCTAACCCCACAAAGTCCATCCCCCTCCGGTGGGTCCCCTCCAGCCCAGCAGCCACGGCACACTCAGAGGGCATCCTCAAACCTTTTTCCAGTCTTACCACCTTTTATTCTCTTTTTTAAACGTTGGTTAATTTTTTCTTTCCCTCCCCTGCGCACAGTTTTGCCCAAGGCCCGTTGAAAGATGCTCCTAACCTAATCTGTACCCCGCACACCGCCTGGTACAGCGAGCAGGCGTCGCTCGAGATGAGGGAAGCTGCTGCCACCGAAATCCGGCGCGCGATCACAGGTACCCGGCCCCGGGGGGAGCCTCGGGGGGTGCCTGAAGCAGGAGCCCGAGGGCACAGCTACGGCTTCGCCCTGCCCTCGTCCCAGCTGCAGACTGTGGGGTCCAACCCCAAGATGATGTTCACGATACTCCAGCAAGAGGGCATTTCTCTTGCCCTAAAAAAATGTCCCCATCGTTACTCCGGACGGCGTAGCTCCACGCCTGGCCTTGCATTCTCTTCTCCTCCTTTACACCAACAAATGCAGTGAACTGGAAAAACTGGAGCTTATTGCAGGGCGATAAAACCAGGGCGTGCCTGACACATGCTTACCTTTCGTCCCAACTGCAGGGCGCATCCCAGAAAGCCTACGGAACTGCGTCAACAAGGAATTCTTTGTCACAACGGCTCCGTGGTCAGTAATAGATCAGCAAGCAATCCATCCGGAGCTCAATGGTGCCACATACAGGTAAGATGCAGAAAAGGACGGCCCCCGCTTGCCCAGCGCAGGGCTTCCCAGCCACGTCTGGGGTCCCAGCCACAAAGGGAGCACGAAAGCCCCGAGCAACACGGTTGGATGTCCTGAGCCGGTGGCTGCGAAGCCCCTCACGGTGGGGACCTGCAGTTGTGCCCCGCCGGGCTTGCCACTCAACCCCAGTTGTATAAAACCGTGCACGTTTCCTGATGCTGCTGGTGGGGGGACAGCAGCCGCCTGCATGGCCCCTGCAGAAGTGCCAGGACCCCCAGACCCAAGCAGGACATAACTGACACAGCAAAAAATGTAACTGCAAGCTGCTTTTGCAGCTTCCCAACTGACAGAGAACTGCCCCGCAAAGGCCAGTCTAGAGCTTCGTGGGAAGAGCTGGAGAAAAAGGCCTGGTGATACAAAAAAAAGGGACAGGGACACAGACAAGAGGCGACAGATGTCAGTGGCAGGGAGGCGCAGCAGTGCCACGGGTACAGGGAGACGGCCACCACCCCCCCGCGCACATTGGCCATTGCCCAAGGGTTTACAGAAACCAGAACAAATAACTGGGTGCAGAAGGAGATGGGCTGGGTTCCTGGCAGCCCTGGTCACCGCTGATGCTCAGCTCAGGTGCTGCCTGGGGTGTCCTGTCCCACCCTGCCCTCCGCTGAAGGGGCTTAAAAAGAACCCAAAACCTGCGTCAGCCACACTTGTGTGCTTCACCCTCCTCTGGCCCTAGCTTCTGAGCCGATCCTGGCTCCTTCCGTCAAGGACGTTTGGTTAAGTTTAATTTGTGCCTAGTTACTACCAGGGTACCAAAGGTTGCCCCAGCTCAGAGGCAGCAAGCTCAGCTTTTCTGGAAAAGCGCTCTCAGATCCGTGTGCTCCCAGAGCGCACCATTTGTGTTCAGACAGCCTTTGAATAAAGTTGAGACAACAAAGTTCACTCTCAGGGGTTAAGATTTCAGTTCATCCAGCTCTTCTGGGAGACGCCGGCTCTGGCCCAGGGGACGTGGGCTCAGCCACACTCGCCGTAGGATCGGGGCTGCAGCCCTTAGGGCCCGTGAGCAGCTTGCAGGACAGAAGAGCCGCAGTGCTGTGCAAAAGGATGCGTGGCTGGCCCCCACAGGTGTTTGTTATACCTGCTGGTGCCTTCTCCTTCGGCTGCCCGGCAGAAATGTGTGTCTCCTCGTGCAGTTAAGCCACACCACGTTATTGCCGTAGTGCGTGAGATCACAGCTCGCGTGCATCGTTTTAGTATTAAGCCTGCGGAGCTCAGGGCAGCAACGCAGCACGGGTTTGGGACAGCCTGACTGCACTGAAATGCCCTGGTAATTAGTGGCAATATCGACTGTGCTGTCAGCGTCCTCGTCTCCCCTCTATCCCAGGGCTTCTGGGGATTGTTACAGGTATGGGACAGCGATCTACATAAACAAAACCTGTTCCCTCCCCTCTTAGAGCCCTACTTTGGGCTTTGGCACCACGCCTCCAGCAGTGCCACGCGCAGGTAATGCCGTGTAGGTGACGGCACCAGCGTTTATCGCCACCACTGGTAGTATTTCTGCACAAAGGGAAGGATCAAGACGCTGCCAGCAGGGAAGAAGGGACGGGTCATGCACGTGAAATGGGCAACGGCCACGCTGACCCACAGCAGCGCTCATTTCACTTCGAGCTGTCCCTTCTAATTTAGCAAACAAAAAGCTGTAGCAGCAAGGTGGGATCTTTCTGCTCCTCGTTTCCTCCCCGTGCTCGCTGGGCGATGGGCCCTGCCCGCAGCACGCGGGGCCCCGACAAACCCTGCCTCTCTGTGTCCCTCCCGCCAGGTATCCCCCCGGGATGGTGAGCGTCGCGCCGGGAGGCATTCCCGCGGCCATGGAGGGCATCATCCCCGGCGGCATCCCGGTGACTCACAGCCTGCCCACCGTGGCGCACCCCTCCCAAGCTCCGTCGCCGAACCAGCCCACAAAACACGGGGACAACAGGGAACATCCCAACGAGCAATAGCAGCTAATTTAAAAATCCCTCAATAAACTTGGGACCAAGAGACATTGGAAAAGAAGTTATACACGAACTGAAAAAATAAAAACGAATTTGATACGGAATTTGTAATGTTGATTTTGGACAGATGCATCATTGATGTTCCAGTGTTAACGACCAAGTGATAGCAGTCAAGACTGGGGAGAAGCCCTGAAGAAGTCACCTGCGTACCGAAGCGCTGAAAACTAGGACGTGAGACATTAATGATCGGCTTCTGTTATTGTGTGTTAAGTTTCCTTCATCTGTGCATCAATCACATGAATAAAACTAGATTTTTTTCCCCTCGATTCCTTGGGAAGAGCAGGGCTTCTGCACCTGTTTGCAAACAATTGCAGTGAGCAATCCTTACCGAGTTAACATAGAAATTTAAGAGGAAACCATTATGTGGCTTCAGCCCTTTCCTTACTCTCGTACCCGGTCACCTCTCCTATCAGGAGGCAGCGATACCGGCTCAGGAGCGGAAGAGAAAAAAGCTCAGATCCGTTTCGGGGTCCCCCGGGGCCGGTGACGCGCGCCCGAAGCTCTCCCGAGAGGCGCGAGCCGAGCTGCAGCCACCCCGGCCGGGAGCTGCAGGCTGGGAGGGCACCGAGGGCTCCCGGCCCCGGCCGCTGCCCTCCCAAAATCCCGAAAAAAAAACCCAACGGCCGGGCTCTTCTCTGCCCCTACACTGAATAAAGTAGCTGTGCATCCGCCTGCGCCCTGCAATGATGCAAGAAAAACAAAAATATTAAAAAAAAAAAAAAAAAAGAAGAAAGTATTATTTCGTTTCACACACTATTTGTACTCAAATCTATTTTCTCAGTTTGAAATCTGCAGCTATTTTATCAAGTGGAAAAGTCTTGAGCTGGAAAGGGTTCAAGAATAATGTTGCATTTCCTTATGTCTCAGGAAACACTTTTTATGGTAACTTGTCAGACTGTCGATGAACAAAACCCACTTTTTTAGACATTGATAAAAGTCTTCTTTTCTTCACGTGCTATTTTATACAAGAACACTTCAGGACGTGTTATTAGATGTGACTGATTTTAACAAATCCTATTAGATTTGTATCAACTAGTTACATGTTATATTCATAGTCTTTTGTGAATCATCGCCTTTTTGTTTTTGAGATGGCCAATTTTGAGCCTTTGTATGGGTACATTCCTGTTTCTGTGACAAAAAATCTTAAGCTGTCCCAAACAGAAAAGAAAAAAGAAAAAAAGAAGCAATGGCTATCAGCTGTTTTGTTTTAGTGTGTTACCGTTCCTGTATTTGTTTATTGTAAAGGTGGACATTTAGCGTTCAGTGCAGTTTTCAATAAAAAGTGATAAAATTTCTATAATTTCTGAAAGGCAAGAGCTCTCGCTGCCACTTCACTGACACAGGGCACGCCTGGCGAGCTCCCGAAGCACCCCGACCCCGCCGTTGTGCTCGCAGCCTCGTCCCCGGCTCCGACCTCAGCCCCGCTCCGGCCCCGCCGTGCCCAGGGCGCTGCCGCCGTGGCTTCCTCCGGCGGGCTCTGAGACGCGCCGCGGTAACGCAGCTCAGGTTTGCTGATGGCCGGGTCGGTTCTAAAACGGCACTGCTGGGGAAAGCCGTGCTGAATTTAGCCTCGATCCCAAGCTGCAGGGTTACCCTAAGTACCAGTGAGTGTTGGCGGGTTGTATGTAAAGGCGTGTGGGACGGCGCTTGTAGGCTAAGCAGGAAAGAGCAGGAGGGTTTCCATCGTGCTAGAAGGGCAGCGACACCTCGCACTCGTTGTATATACTCGAGCTGTAAGGCGTTGATGAACTGCTAGAGAACAAAGCCGAAACGTGCCGGGGTGGCAGCAGCTGAAGAGCGGCCAGGTCCTCCATTCCCACCCCGTCTTTTAGGGGTGCCTGCACGCACCTTGGCAGGCCGGCAAAGAGCCCAGTCTGGAAAGGGACTGTGAAAAAAGCTGAAACCAAGAAGGGTCTCGGTTATAAAACTCTGTATTTTGTTTTAAATTGAGCTGAAAACTAGTTACCAGCTTCACACATGTTAAAAAAGAGGTCGCCCCTCGTAGATGTGCGGCCGCTCGCAGAGCACGCGGGTGATTATCCGTGACCACCAAGAAAGCGGAGGGTGGAACAGGTTAGGGGCAGGGGTCGTATCTAGGAAACACTACGTAAAGGAAACGTTTTTGCTAGGGTTTAGAATCGTTTTAAAATAATGCAGTTCCAGTGCTTCCCTTGGCTTGCAAACAGCCAGTTGCATGGCAGAGGGGAGCAAGGATGTTCCTGGGGGGCAGGTCTCAGACCTGCAGCCCCACGAGGCAAGGGACTTCCAAACCCTGGGCACGGTGGGGTCCGTCCATACCCAGCCTCCTCTCAAAGCCAGGGCAGCTTCTGCTGCCGTGCTGCGAGCTGAGCGGGGGGAGAAGCCAAGAGGTGCAGGGAGTTACAGACTACAGGAAGCTTCCCAGGGCCGGCCGGCCGCGTTGTCCCCCTCCCTGATGGGGATCACGTAGCGCAAACAGCAGCGAGAGAGCCCAGGTGAAGGCAGAGGGAAGGAGAAAGGGGGAAGCATCGCCACAGCACCCGCAGAAGCAACAGGAGGAACCAGGCTGCAGCTTTCAAGGCGGGAGTTATTAGGCAAGGAAAGGGGAGATGAAGAGTTGCTGCTCGAGATCTGCGCCTGGTACTCCGCTGCCAGCCACGGGGCTGCCTTCATGCCGGAGGAGGGCAGGCAGGGAGGGAGGCTGCTGAAGGATGGCAGGGTAGCTTAGAAGCAGCAGCTTGAAGGTGACAAATGCTAAATAAAGCCACAGCAACAAAGAGGGGGTGCAGGGACACTGCTGGGTGAGAGGGGAAAAGGGAAAAGCAGCAAATCAAGTCTCCACCTGCACACAAACCTCTCTTGTTAGTGGTGTGAAGAAGGGCTGTGGGAGTTGCCGTGAGCCATGCAGCAGGAGTCTGGAAGAGCCCGGTATCACTGAATTTTAATGTATTAAAAACCAAAGAGATACAGGGATTTTCACTGAGGCATTCATAAATAAAACCAGAAAAATGACCAGGTGCGAAGGAGGTAGCGATGAAAAGCCAAGTCCTGTGCTGGGCAGGCGGCTGCTACTGTGAGCAGCACGGGCAAAGTAACACGGGGAAACAGAGCTTTGTAGGTACTTGGCTGAAAGAGCAGAACTTGCCGACAAGGTGCAAGGTGGCATCTGCAAATTCCTCTTGGTATTTGTAAACTTTCACGGCTGTAAGCGAAGGAGAGCACCCATTAACATACACTGACTACTGGGCTAGCACAAAGCCGGGGTTTGCATCTCTTTAATCTACAGGTACATGAGGTTTGGATTTACTTTGATTCTGAAAAAAGAAACTTCACCAGTTCCGCAGGGAGCCGGGAAGCTCGTTAACCTGAACATACCATTTTACAGCACATCAGAACAGAACAATAATGATTAAGAAAGCCAAGAGCTCTGAAGTACCAGGACTGTCCTCTCATACCAGAACTAGCTAAGCATCAGAGAGCACGGTGCATGCTTTTTAAAACAGCTGTAACTGACTGCAGGGGGAACTTCCACGTGCCATGGAAACGTGGCGGTGGGACCGAGGCGGGCTGCCCACGTACAGCGATACGAGGTAAGGAAAGGCGTGCTGTGGAGCGTGGCTCAGGGTACTTTTCACATTAGTTATTCTCCCCATGTCACAAGGAAGCTTTACTTCCTTAAACGGAACATTACTGCAAAAACTAAGAGGGTAACGCTTCGCACACCCCTTGACGTAGCCTACCGAAGGTCAGAGCTTATCCCGCTGTCCGTTCAAATGCTGGTCTGTGCGGGGACGGGGCCCTGGGCGAGCTGGGATGGGAGTTCACAGCGAGCTGCTTCACCCATGTCCTTCACCCTGAGCCACGGGGACAGGGCTGTGCAAGGAAACCTGCCCACGCACGCTGCTCAGGCCACGTAAAATCCCATCCCAGCTTACCCGCTGCTCAGCTCCCCTGATGGCAAAGCTTTACGTCATCGGCTAGACAAAGAGTAACAGAATTTACTTGCAAGTTAAGAAAAAAGGACGAAATGATACCAGTTTAGAAAGCAAACTTGGAACAGGACCATATGCTTGTCAAAAACCTCTTCGGTATCAGCAGCTTGCCTATTGAGTTCAGGTAAACCAGACGTATATTGCAGATAAACATGCACTCTTTTACCTGAAAGTTTGCGCATGCACCAATCAGAGGAGATAAAATGGCCAAAAAACGTGAAGACATCTCATAATAAACCTCCATGAAATCTGTGATGGGCAAATTGCTAAGTTAATACAGTACTTCATTATTTCGAGACTTTTGGTGTCGTCACCAAGTTTCTGTAGGAGTTGTGCACATTTCAACACCACCTAAGCAGCATTTGGAAGAAAAAAAGCAGCAAGTTCCTCCGGGTTTCCATAGCTCTCAACTACATACAAATATGTGCTATGGGGCTTCGTTCCAAATTCTAATTAAAACGATTTCAGCTACTGCAAGAATTCCTTATTTCACCACCACACCATCCAAAGTGCTTTTCAAGAAAACCTGAATTGCACTGCATACGTAAAAACTGGCGTTAACCTTTAGTGTTTCAGTGAGGTTTTTAGATAAACTTTATCCATTACAGGTTACATGGCTAAAGTTATCAAATATAATAAAATTTCTACTGGAGAATATACTCTGAACTTACAATCTTAGGAACTTACATAAGTTTAAGTATGGCCACATCAATCAACATGCAAGAAATTCCCAGGCTTACATACTGAGAAATATATAACAGTGCTTTTACAAACAACTTTAGCATAGTTTCTTCTTTTCAATCAGAACTGCCGAGTGTATTCTCACTAGATGTGATGACCAAGGAGTAACCCTTTAAAAAGATGTGTTTTTTTTTTTTCATTTGCAGCAATGTTTAAGGTGAAAGAGTAAATGATGCAATGATATCGTTTGTATCACAGCAAGACAGAAGTTTTGACGATACAAAATTATCGATCGTGTCCGAGTTGGCAAATTTCACACAATTTGGTTTCGTATCTGCTCACTGGGAAAAGAATCCATATATTTTAGGTCACTTCTCTGAATAAATATTCTGAAGTATATTGCAGGGAATCTAGTAACTATTAAAGGAAGGAAAAAAAAGACCAAAGAACTTTTTCAGGAAACAAATCACTTCACGCAATGAACAATTTACCTTCTCTTCCAGTTTGTTTCATAGTGTTTCCATTTTATTTCGTGGGCACAGCAGTAACTGAAGAATTAGTAAATAACGAGTGTGTTTTTGCTTATGACTTGCTGTGGATATTTTGTGCAAACAAAAAGAACCTCACCACCTGACCTGGGCACTAGTGAGATTTCACATCAAAGGGCCTTTCACAGAACTGGGTCAGAGTATCTGAAGGTGATGTAGAATCCCATGTTCTACTGGGAAAGAATCTCAGAGGGAAGAGAAATCCACCTAACGTGTGCTTTCGTAAGTGCCCTTATTTGAAAAATTTCTTTGCAATAATTAAGATGCTGGTATACTCTTCCTATTACACAACCTCTTACACAACCACATGCGGTACATTTATAGACAGATTTACAATCAGAAAGAAAAGTGTTTGTGTTTTTTTCCTGTCTTGATAATAAAATTAGCTGTTTTGTTTCTTTTTCTTTGTTTTTATACAAACTGTAGTCCAGCCCATTTTGTGCTCTCCACGCAGCAGATGAGCTTCTAGACTCTCCCCATGCTGGTTAGAAAAATCCCTTGCAGCATGTTTCTTCTAGAATTAGGTCGTTCCACAACGAACAGCTACAGCACAACCCTAACTCCAGGTCAGACACTACGTGCTGGTAACTTCCTTCCCACATTCCACCATCATTCATCGTCGTCATCCTCGTCTTCCTCGCCATCGGAAAGGGACGTACACGGGCGGATCTGGCGGTAGCGATCGAGCCACTTCTCCACCATCTGGGTGACGAGAGGGTGGTTGCGCCGCCGAGAGCTCTTCTGCATCGCAACGAGAACCCCTCCTTCCGTCACGCAGCAGTCCAGCCACTCCCGAAGCAGCTTTTCTTGCTGCTCCTCGTTACCTATCTTTGGGGGAGAGAAGACAGGTTGAGAACGAGGCCTGAAACACTACCAGCAGCTCCGCAGAAGCCACCTGTGAGGTTCTGAACCTCCTCGGTCAGGGGAGCAAGGCAGCTGCTCTTCCAAGCTAACAGTATCGGCATATGACGATGCAGCAGCTCGTTCTCCACACTGGGAACTGACGCACGCTGCTCTTTCAATCACAACTTGAAAGCTTTGATAATGTGCTCCAGCTATTTCTCCAGCCTGATTTTTTTCAGAACTGGTGTTTCCAACATAGCTGTCCTGTACTGGAATCAGTTGTGAGAAGCCGATTATTTACAGAAGGCACAATGCGTAAGGATGACGGGTCCTACAAGAGCCTTCTGTTTACAAAGCAGCTTTTAGGAGTCTAGCGGTACTTCACACAGAACACTTCCTCCTGTAGGACATCACTAAAAAGGTAAAAATATCCCTCCCTAGACTTTGAAGTTCATCCTTTTTCTCCTTCATTTACAAGATGCTCGCTTTTTGCGATGACTCAGTGTTTCCATCCCTTCCCCCCCCCCACACACACTTCAGTGAACTGGTTCCCTGTCATCACCGTAGCTATTAAAGAAACGAGTTGTTTCGTTAGGAAAAGGAGGCGCTCCATGCTGGAAATACCTGCCAATACTTATGCTGCATTCGTTAAAAAGCATTCAGCCTGGCATTAGTGTCAGAATCCTCATTTCTAGGTCCTTTCAAGGTACGCTTGTATTTATTTGCACAGTGTATTTACATTCAACTTACAGAACTATCAAACATCAAGGATGGGGGGAAATATCTGTCAGAAACAGCTCAGGTGATGGGAAGGGAGCAGCACAGCCTGTATTCCCTACAGTACTTGACCTGCAAAGCCATCCGGAGCTACAGAGCTTGCTGAGGCCACCACCTCGAGGCAGCTGTGAAGGCTACCAGCCGCACGAGTGGCTCTTACCTCTTGAGCAGAAAGGAAGTGAATGTGCAATAGTTTCCTCTCGCTGTCCACCAAGGGCAGAAAGGTAACGGTGACATCGTCATCAGTGTTGAGGTTAGCACCAGCACCTCGATTGCCATACCCGTCGTTCTCCATGGCAACCAGAGCGGAGAAATGGCCCCTCGTGTAGCCCAGAGCAATGGGACTCTTCCAGCAGAAGCTCTGTTCCCACAACAAAGGCAAATACACACCTGTGGAGCAAACAAAGGACAGGACTCAGAGCTGCATGAAGCATCTTCATCCGCAGCTTCTGCCTAAACAGAGAAAGAACGGGAGGAGCCTTCCTGGCTTGGTTACACCACACCAAGTCACAGTGCTCAGAACGGCTCGTTATGATGGGGTTGCCATGAGATCGGACCAGGGGATCCACAACTGCCCGAGTTTAGGCAGAAAAGCCATTATAATTCCACCTGCACCACGTTATCATTCCCCTGAGATTTATGATCTGTTGCATAGTGATTAACAAAGACTAAGGTTAGAAAAGTGGTCTGGAATTTTGCTAAAATTAGACCCTATAAAAACATACGTACACCTATATAAATCATATTCTAATCACAAACAAAAGCTACAGTTACATGTTTTGTTTTCACCAGAACAACAACTCTACCATCTGCTTGCAAGGAACTCGTATTAAAGGAATGTCCTGCATGAAGCATTATTCAGCATCCAAGTATGTGGCCCATCCCCGAGACAATTGGGCTTCTCAGCAACGTTGTATAAATGGATTAAATCAGCCCACATCAACCACATGTATGGAGGCTCCATACACAAGAGCTGACACTATTTTGCTCACATGTAAAAAAAAAAATCACTCATGTCACAGGCTCTAGAAGAAATTGCCGTTTTTTTCCCCTACCCTTTTTAGCACTAGAGCCAGTGATTCGCTTGCGGTGCGGCAATAAACCCAGAATAAGGCTCAGAATAAACCCAGAACTCTTTTCTTCTAGGAACATAAACAATTCTTGGTGTGTACGGCTGCAAGACGACCTAAGCCAAAGCATGCCTTACCTTGTGACAGCTTTAAAATAGCCGTGCACAAACTTAAGTGCACACGTAGCATAGCAACCTTTCGTACTACAGCTGCTGCCAGCAAGACAGGAGCAGGCGCTGCAGCAAAACAAGAGGCTTTGCTTCTCCTCTAACATCCATGGACATGGCAGGGCAGCAGGAAAATGGAAATCTGAGGCAGGGGGTGGCTTTGGAGGCTTCACCCAAGTTTAGAAATCAATTTGCTTTGCTACAACAGAAACTGGGGGGGCTACCAGTATTTGTCCTTTTCCCCTTCCCCCCATTCTTTAACTGGGGATCAAGAAAAATCTCAAAGAGTTGGAAAGACACGTAGGTAGAGCGTTGCACAAGGTTTTATTACAGAAATCTAGATTTGAGGACAATTCCATGGCCCATCTCCTTCACTCTCCCTTCCTCCCATCCCCTTACTACAGCAAAGTCTTGCTACAAGTCACTGCTGGACCCAAGAGATGCAGAACAAGGGCTAAGGTTAACCAAAGACCGCTTCAAGCCTTTGCAAAGGTGTACCCGAATACCTGGTCAGAGATCAAACGACACTGAAAATAACACGTTAAATGTAACGAAGGCGGTCCCTCAGTTCCTGGACACTTGTTCTCTGCACATACTTAGACAAGCTACTTCACATTGCCCCCACCCCAATCTGTAGTTTGAAACATCAGTGAAGTGATGCAGCACTGAGGCTTGGCAACTCGTTTCCGAGCACTTGGTGCTTCATCGAACCCCTCTGGTGCTACCTGCGTGTTGGCTAGGTCACTTGGTCCTTCCAGAAGGAGCAGCACCCGCAGGGTGACTGCTCATCCCTTTCATCCCACGAGTTACAAGGAGCTATCGTAACATCCCACTCAGGAGTGGAACTGATCTGTTTAGGTCAATGGAATCTCCACAGAATTCAGCAGCTTTGGGGGAATGTTTTTTCCACTAACATTTGGTGGATCTTTGTAGAAATGCCAGGCGAATGCCTTCCCCAAGACAGATGGCTGCGTTACGCCTTCCACCGCTCCTCAGCATTACGCGATGATCTGCACGAGATGGGAAGCTGAAGCAGTGCCTGGGAGAATATCTGGTGCTCTTAACATTTATAAGAGCAAATGTGACATAAATCGAGTCGGCAGGGTGAAGACTGAGATTAACGCCACATAAAATAAAGAGCAGGGGCTAACACCTACCCTGGCAGCCATCCACGCAGGATTTTGTTTCTCATACCTGATCTGATAGTTTCGGTCACCTTTTCTCCTCTTTAATTTTACAAGCTGTATATTCATGCCGCTGAGTACACACAGCTAGGCCAGGAGAATACTTCAGGCTGGGTAAACAGATCTTTCACTGTCAGAGCCTTAATATTTAAAGGAGCTATTTAAAGGCGCATTAACAGTCAATTGCCATCCAGGTAACACGCCTGTCGCTTACAGGATTCACAGCAGATTCACAAAACCCTGAGCACGCCTCAAAGCTGCTGAGAAGGGGGCACTTGCTAAACAGAGCTCACAAGCACAGAAGAAGCCTTGTACCATCTCCGGAGACCTGTCTCAGCAGCTTGTGCTACCCCGCATGCAAACGCCGTACAGCTACTTGGTTTCAGCTGTGCTGAGCATTTAATTAGCACACATTAACCACAAAAATGCGGTTGGACAGGGAGAGAAGCAGCTTCAGGTCATTTGACACAGGACTCCTAAGTTCACCTGTTCGTGGTGTTGTGTGTCTGGACGGATGGATGCAGCTTGTGGCAGGCACAGGTCATTAACATTTGTCTGATTTAATTCCTGGAAACGGGTCTAGCACAAGGCTGTCCCAGGCTGTGAACCAGAAGGTAACCAGGTGCAACAGAACTATTCCAGCTTGTTTAGGCTGTAGCACACTTACTTGCCTCAATGCCCAATTACAAAATAAAAACATTTTGCAAACCACTCAGCCTTTAAGGTAAAAGCAACAAAAACCTGAAGCGTGACATCTGTGTGTGACTGTTCATCCCCAGCCTACACTTCCATCATCTCAAATAAAAGATAACACACAACTACGTGTAACAGATTTTACACTCTTCCAAGTATCTCACTTCCCCATTCCTCACATAGGACACTTGGTCACTACCCAAAACTTAGAAGCCAAACAGCTTCTCAGATTTTCTGAAGACTGCAGTCTCCAGAAAGTCTTCAGTAAGCAGTTACATTTGACTGTAACACCACAGGCTGGAATTTTAATTATTATGGGTTTGCCACCTTTCACACTTACTTTATTCTTAAATAATCAAAAGGGGCTTCTAGATGTGTTTCAGGAAGCTCTCTACCAAGCTATAAACAACGATGCGTTGGTGCAAACAACTGCAGGGCAGTAGCCAAGCAGATACACTTGAGGCCAAGAGGATGAACCCTGGGCAAAACAAATGCCCTAGTGCCCTGTACCAAAGCTGAAGTGCTGGACTGAACATTTCTCTTCAGATTTGTTTACTGCTGAGCATGTATAGATGCTCTGTATCCCCTCTTGTTTTTATCCCTGTAAGTTTCCCTGTAAGAGGGAAATACTGAAGTGTCAGCATCTAAGACACAGGCAAGTCACCCAAACACTTACGTGGCCTTTACAGCAGAGTATGCTTCTTTAGAAAGCTACGTATATGAAAGCAAGACTGTGCTGGAGTCAGCTAAACAAAATAGCACCTTTGTATTTATCTTAAGGACAGCTAGACTGCCCCGAAGAGGATGACAAAGAACAGCAAGGATCCAACCAAGGTGCCCCAAGTCATGGCACTGGCTGAGGAACAGGTCAGCGTTCACATCGCGCTTGCTGGGCAGTGAGTGACTGAAACCTATCAGATGGGATTTAAGGACTTCCTTTCAGCTCTCTCATGGAATTCGCTTTTGCAGAAAATAATTTACCTTATCAGTTGCCCCGTGTTCTGTAATCACACGTGTGACTGAGCTACCTAATCTGATACCTCACACAATAGGCTGCCTGTAGTGTGTGAACAGAACCCCTTCCTTGTCGGCCCCATGGCATACGTGCAACTAAGTGGCCACCTCTTTCATCAAGTACCGAAGAGTTCAGCTTTATCATTCTCCACCCTATTTTAATCTCTCCCCCTTTGTGTACCCCAGCCTCTCACTTTGAGGGCAACTCCTTTTCACTGTTCTTTAGGGCTGCTTCACAATTCTCCTCCTATGGTGCTGCAGAACAAGGCACACCCCTCTGTGCTGGAAAAAACACTCAAATACATTAATTACTCTTGAGAAATTATGCCAATACAAAGAATACAAACACCTTCTGCCTGCCTCCCCCGGGTTCATGAAGTACACCGGAGAGCATCCTTCCAGAAATGCTAAATGCAAGGTAAAGTGAGCATTTACAGCTGTTGCTGCTACCACCAAGCAGAATTTCCAATTCCATTTGTTGAGCCTCCTGTGTCTTACAGCAGCACAAACCACACAGCTTCTGATAAGTTCACACCAACCAGAACACTTGAAATAAGTTATAGGCTAAGAGCATGCTGCGTGGAGGTCAAATGACTTCTTTCATGCTGTGGTTAAAAGGCAGCATGCCCATCACAGAATGAAAAACTGAAAGTTTTGTGGGGTTTTTGTTCTTTTTAATAGCAAAAGAAAGCTTACATCAAATGCAACTCCACCCCCTTTCATCTAGCAGCTTGTATCATTCTCCTTTCAATGGACTTTATGTTCACGATTAATAGCTAAACATTTTTTAATATTATATTCTGAAAAAATGACAGGCTTACCTTGAAACCGGGTATATCCTAATGTTTCTCCTCGGAAACTCTTAAAATATTTTACTCCATAAACTATAATTGGTCTTCTAAGGATATGTGCAAGTACAAAAATGTGTGTCTGCTCCAAACTCGCTCCAGGCTGAACCAAACATAAACAAAGAGAACATTGGAAGAAGAACTTACTCTTTCTACTTTGAAATTTGAAAAACATTCTCCAAATTGAGACAGAAAACGCTTTTAAGGGTGATCTGGTTTGACAAAAATTGAAAGAGTAAAAGACTACTACATGTCAGTTATAGATAAAAACATTTCAGCTTGCAAAATAACTTGATTATCTGTAATAATTCTTTGTCCCCTCTCCCCAATTCAATCTCCCATCTCATTCCACAGTTAGTAGTGAAGCTCTGCAAAATATTTAGTCTAAAAATAATTCACTTGTTTGGGGAAAGGTTGGGGTAAATATCTTTTGACAATGGAAAAAGAGCAAATCCAAAGCAAAATGATAGGAAAACAGCAACAACACAAAGCATACATATACATGCTTTAGAAGAGCAGCTAAACTATTCCTGTAGTTGGAAGCTTACTGAGATGCAACTCTCATTTTGGAAGGGTGGTGTAAATATCAAATTGCCAAAGTCTCAATAGTTTAAGCTTACCAATTTGCAGGTACGTTCTAGGAGATACGTGTTGCAAGAGGTAGGCTATTAAGCAGACCGTTATGTACTACTTTACTCTCCAAACTTCATTTTGACACTAACATAACCCAACTTTAATACTGTACTGTGTAATAGTACAATCAAAAAATTTAAATGAAGTTCTCATCTTGGCTGGAAGAGCCTACTCAGTAATATCTTACGATCACTGGCCTGAGAGGAATGTTTTTCTTTGTAAAAGAAAATCCTTATTCCTGAAGAGCACTCTGAGTTCTTAAAATTTCTTTTCAGACAGATTAAAATATCCTTTTCAACGGCAAGCTTAAGAAGCTTTCTTACCTGGCTTGCAAGAGAGAGTATGAATGCCCAATCTTCCTGCCACTGTTCCTCACGCAACGAGAAATGTAAACCAAAGCTTTGGGAATACCACGATTCCCATTCTTTCCAGCGTGTATAGAACCTAAAATATGGGGGGGAGGCAGAGAATGGTAAAGAAAAATATGTACTGATACAAAAACACATACTGTATGTCTGATAGCAGTATTCAGCCCTTGTAACCCCTTATCCCAAATCTGTAACTAACAGGAAGATAAATAGCATACATCAGGAAAATAGGTTTGTGCGTGGTTTTATTTTTATTTTTAAGATCTTCATGAGACTCCATTTGCTAATCCTCATTTAAGAAATCACTTGGGATCACCTTGTCTACAGCAAACATGCTGTAATAGATGCAAGCTCCTAACAGGCTCCTGGCTAGTTGGATACATCTTAGAATAGCTTTTTTGAAGTCTTATTTAGCTTTATTTATTTTTGAAGTGTTGACCTATGGCAAACAAAACCAAGATGTTCCATTTCATGTAAGAGAATTACTCACTGTTCTCACACAAAATACAGGTATTCTCTTCTTTAACCCTCTCACGTGCCAATTAACTCCAAAGTGCCAGCAGATCAACTTCAAAAATACTACATTTAAGAGGCAGAATCTGTTTTATTTCAGCTTTTGGCACCAAGAGTAGGGTAATATTTTATGAGAGAGATAAAGCAGCATGGATTGAAACGGAAGAATTAAATACCAGAAAATGCAACTGATCCCATTTACACTCATTTTCTACATCATAAGGTTTTAATTTGTTTTATTAAAAATTAGCACTTCATATGCTACTTCAGTCCCAGTGTTTTATCTTTCTTAATCAACCACACAGAGAAGTGACAAAAGCATTAAGGAGCATATGCTGGCTTTTTAAATTTTAAACTCCATCCAAGGACCAGAGCTTCACAAAAAACAAGGGTTTAGCAAAGACTGCAAAGCCAAGTTTTAAGCAATGCCTTCAATGCAAAAACAAAGAAACCATTCTGAAGTTCAGCTTATAATGAAATAGTCATTGAAACAAACTTGTTTAATTAAAATCTGAAAAGAAAAAAAAATGATGGGGGGAACCTTTCCTGTGCTCTCTCAGTAAGGATGTCATCATCCTAAAAATCTTGCTGTATCTACCAGCCTTTGCCAACCAGGCTGGTTTCCCCAGCTACTGCTAAAATCCTTGCACATTAAGACCTACTACTAAGACATTTTGGTAGGTTTATGTGCATGCTCACAATAATACGCGCATAGGGCATCTTCTGGATGAATCCAGATCTGTTTTCACCCAAACGAGGCCTCGGGCCCAAGCTGGAGCCCCAGGGGCTGCCCCTGGCCCCCAGCAGCACGTCTGTGCTGGGCAGGTGCAGCAGCCCTGACACAGGCTGCCCAGAGAGGGGCTGGGGGCTACTCCTGGGGATCTTCAAACCCACCGGGACCTGGGGCCGGGCACCCTGCTCAGGGGGCTTTCAGGAACCCAGGAAGGAATTCTGGCTCAAGTCTGCTATATTATCACCATTAAAATGCGAGCTGGTTCTTTAAGAATTTCCATCTAGAGGCAGATAAGTTCCTATCAAGGACACAGCTCCGTAGATGTCTGTACTAGAACCTGTGCTGATTTTCCTAATGACAAACTAGTAAATAACATTATGCAGGCTGAAGGTAAGCAACTGCATTCAAACAGCTAAAAAGGTGCATTTGAACCAGATAAAAAACACCCGTGCTTTCAATATGAATATTAAGCTCAGAATAAAAAGCAACTTTTGCCTAGAATATGAACTGAAAAGCTTAACCAGACTTACTACGCTGTAAATAACAAGTGTTATGTTTGACACAACAGTAAGCCAACAACAGCTCGCGTTAACGTTTTGAAACATTGGTTTAAACCTCTGTAGCTTGCTGCATGTTTCTGCATACCATGCTTGTTTTTGTTACCATAAAGAACAAAATCTGATCTATCATAAATTTCTGCTCTGGCCTTAGAGGAGCTGCCTGTGAGGCCAGGCACATTCCTGCGTGGTCAAGATGCACATTCCACTGTAAACAACTGTAAAGCAGTGACAGCCATTTGGAGAGATGATCCCAGGAAAAGAGCAAAGCACCTCTCCGCTGCATCCAGCCCTGGAGTGTTTCGAGAAACAGCAAGTAGCTGGGGGCAGCAATCACAAAAACTACTCATACCGATTCCTACAGTTAAACTTTTTTGACTTCCTAAGAAAGGGGAGGGGCTTTCTCTCTCTAGCATGCTGGCTGATAGAGTTTGTCCTTGGACAGAACAGAAGGAATCTGACCTCCTCTGTCTTTAGTTTTCACCAATATCCTGCCTTAGTGCCACTGCACACTTGGTGTTGGTGTAGACCAGCTGGGTTCCAACTACAAAAGTTCTTCTTCCAGAGGCAAACCACGGTATGGGACTAAAGCAGGTTGCCAGTGTAAAACACCTCAAGTTAATTGAGAAAGATAAGTTAATTCTACAGCCAAGAGACAGCAGTAGTTAAATGCCAACACTCTGAGCTTCACTGCCATTATCTGAGCAGGCAGAACAGGAACAAAAAGAGCAGTACTGAATAAAGCTGTAACTGAGCAGATGGAGTGAAAATACTGAAAGCTTTACAGAGGAGTTAAAGGCTATCTTCTAACAACCTTCCGCAAACTGTCCACCAACAGCAGCAAGACACAGCTACATGATCTGCATTGAAGTATTAAGAAATTCCAGTAACTGCTGCGAGTGCACTCCTGACAAGCACCCAGCGTGAAATACTTACTTTTATATGCTACTTGCTGAAGATCACAAACCATCGCTGACGTCAGGACACCCAAGTTTCCAGTGGTGTGCTTAAAGTAAGCTAGAACTAGATCACTGCGTGAATCACACTGACAACATCTTTGATCCACAGAGCCCAGAACAAGTTTGCCTTTTTTGTTGTTGGCATACTACAATCAGCTACTGTGCTACGTGGAAAGCTGTCTCAAGTTGGCATAAAAACTTACCAATGTGAGCAGTCGTGTAAACTGTCGTGAAGAGCTTTCCGCAGCACTGAATCTTTGTCATAAATGCCCCAAGTAGCTTGTAGTACTGAATCAAGCAGGCAGTCCCCTGCAGTCCGATTCCAAAGTGCATATAACCTGCTGTCCAAGCGGGTGCCCAGTTCCAGCGACCAGTTAATGATGGGAGATTCCTCTTCTAGCTCTGCAATATGACAGCGTCTTAAAACCTCATTTGCTTTTGAAGTCACCGAATCCAAACAGCACATTAATGGCACAATCTCACCAATTTACCCCTTTACATGAATAAAGCTGACTTTCCCTCATACTACAAATATAGATGAAATACAGCAGCTAAAGGAACTTCCATGGGCTACCTACTGTCAGGAAAAGGAGAAAGACATACGCTAACCTTAAAGAAACATCTCATCAATTGCTTAAGGATTACTACCAAAGAAGAAAACTGTTCATTTTTCTTTAAAGAGCTTGTGACTTGAAGCTGTAAAGCTAAAAAACAAGCTAACAAAAAAAGGACACACAATGAAATCCAAGGATGCATTATAAATAATTTCTAAAGACTCCATCCTCAAAAACACCATTCTCATTCTGCCTCTTATATAGAATGTAAACGTTAAAATAATTTCAGGGTGGAGATCAACTTGAAATCATCAACTCTATACTGAAAACACAACTTCAGGCAGTAATGCCACATTTACACATGTGCATTTTATTGAAGAGAAACATTCTCTACTGATGAGCAAAGAGAAATTCTAGCCATTCTCCAGCACGCTTACCTTTCTGAACATCTCTATCAAGTACTTCATCAAATAACTTCTCTTGGACTGTGGGCGGTAAGTCTTCAATATCTGGAAAAATTGAAAGAAAATACAAAAAAATCACTTAATGTTACCATAAAAGAGAAATGTTGCCAGTTGATGTTCAGGAGAATTTATGTAACAGCTTTTGCTCTGCCATCCGTAACGTCTTTTTGTAAGAACTTATCTTTCAGATCTGTCATTTGTGATCATAGGCTTCACAGAGCACACTACTTTAAAATAGAGATCTCAGACTGACCGTCACACCTTTTATGCAGAAAGGATCATCACAGCACATGTGGAGTAGGAACAGATTCCTCTGAAGGCAAAAGTGAAGTAGAGAATCACTCTGAGGTGGAAAAAGAGCATTTTCACCCCTCCTATATTTAGGACAACTTCAATTCAAAATAGCAGTTCTCCTCCTTTCTGGAAGTCTTCCCCTCTCTGGTCTCGCCCAGGGGACAGGTCCTGTTTGCCAAGGGACTTGGTCTCGTACAGAAGACCAACTTTTAGTCATTTCATGTAGGCATCAGCAAAACAGTTTAGATAACCCCAGTGGTCTGCAGGCCACAGCTTGCAGGTTAGAAAACAAAATGAGAAAGCTACAGAGCTGGGGCATGGGAAGTGCCAGTACCAGCAACTGGTCCAAGAGCTTTACAAACAGAACCCGCAGTTATACATCTACGGTAAAGAAAGGTGAAGTTGCATAATGGGAGAAACTTTTGTGATCCCTGTATCTTGGCAAACAATCAGCACTATGACACACCTGCTACAATTCCAACATGCTTCTTTTTACAGGGCAAAAATATGTATTACATACCTGCACACGGACACGCATAAGGGACTCTATATTGTACGGAAAAGGTAAGGGTATAGAAAATAAGACAGGCTTGCAACCATTTAGCCACAGGAGGTTCCAGACAGAATTCTTACAGTGCTACTGCTTTATAAAAAGGACAGATGAATGTACTCACTTGTGGAATTTACATCTATGTATTTCTTACCTCTGGTAGTACTTCTATTAAAGGGAAACAGTTAATGAAGTTTTTTTTAAAAAAAAACTAATAATTTTTGTTGTTGTTAATGGGCAAGCAGTTGAAAAACGTTCTCTTGATCTCAGAGTACCTCAAAGTATTCCTAAAGTGTTACTGCTCTAATCAGTACGTAACTAAAAAAATAGCTCTGGGCCTTATAGTAAAGGACTGAAAACTAACATAGCTATGGGAAAAATCCTGAGAGCCCAGAAACATCTGAGCTCCCATCTTTACACAGCCTTTCCTTACATGACTCAACTTTTCTTCCATTTCCTCATGTCTAAAGGACACTTCAACCCGTACATCATTCCTGTGATGTGGACGTGTGCACAACTGAGTGCTAGTAAGGGAATACAACTACTGGATCTTCTACCCTGAACTATTAAAAAAAACAAAGCCTACACACACCCCACCACCCTCAGAAAGTCAAAACACATCCAGAACAAGCAACTCTCAGCCAGATCGCAAAAACAATTCAAACAGCCAAAAAAACCCAACCACCTAGCAGCAAGAAGAATTTCAGAGCTACCTGCAGGTAACGTAAACGTTACAAGGTCAGTCAGAAAATAGCAAGCGAAGTCTCCCTTCCGTTGATGAAGAGATGCAGCAATTTCGCGACGAATTTGTTCTGTGACCTCTGGACACACCATGGCAGGAATGCACTTGGCTGCATGCTGTGACACCTGGAACATAACGGTATTGTTTCTAGTTAGGTATGAAGGCTTGGAGTCATCTCCATCAGGGGAAAGGGTTTTTTTTAGTAAGTGCTGCAATGAAGGTATAAGCATTGGTACTCTGAAGGATAAAATGCACAGTTAGTCTCAATGAATTAATGTCTCATTTAGAACGTAGCTGATAACATAGAACTGGCTAAAAAGCTGTTCAAATCAACTAACTGAATTAACAGATGACCGCTTCCAGTAGAAACAGGAAAACAGAAAGCAGCAACAGATAACATACCTCAAAATTTATACATGAGCCCAGACTACATTTAACATTACAGTTCATTACCATAGCACAAACAGTTGCCTAATGAAAGACTTCCCAAGAGTTCAGGTAAGACACATTTCTCTGGATTCTACTCAGAGGCAGAAGGAACTCACACAGTGATACAGGGCAAGTGACACGGGGGTGACACTGGATATTTAAACAAACCTTTAGAAGATATTTTCTCTAGTTAATACCCTAGCAAAGGAGGGCATCGCTACGGCTCAAACAGTGCTAGACATTTTCACAAGGACTCTGTTAGGTATTTCTAGCAAGTGATACTCTTACAGAATTTTCTTTAGTTTTATTTTTCAGCAAACTAACTTTACCCACACAGAAAACTATGTGAGCTGCACAAAAAGTACTGGTGTTAGTCACATGTAAGTATGTACCCATCAAGACTTTAGGTCCATCCTTCATCTACTGCTTAATTACTCAACCCTATGCATTCCATCATCCTCATGCACTTCTTCCGAGGCAGGCTGCTTTCCTCATGAACACATGCTTCAAAATTGCATTACGCACCAAAACAGGGAGGGCAGCAGGCAGGCAGAATAAAGGAGGGGCAACAGCAGAATACAATTTTGTCTTTGATCAGGTAAGAAACCAAGTCAGAGAATGAAGAAAACCAAGAAACGTAACAATAGCTATGGGGCTCCTAAGAGGGAAAGATGGACCATGGACAAAGTGGGCAAGGATCACCAGAAGTGAGGTACTCCAGAGAAAAAAGAAATGTGAGGTACTCCAGAGAAAAAAGAAATATAAGGAAGTGGAACGTGCCAGGGCAAGAAGACAGAGGAACCAACTAGTCTATGCAACAGGGAAGAGTGGAAAAATGCAGTAATTTTGCAAAGCAAGGTATTTGCTCCCAAGAATCCCAGGGAAGAAAGAAAGGAGCAGTTGATTGCCAGGTAGACTTATTCATTAACAAAACCCAGAAAAAATTAAGCTGCCATTGATCTTAGTGTTCTGCCTTCGGGGTATTTCCTCTCCCCCACCCAAAGCACAGGAAGCCACACAATAGCTGGCTTCCACCGCCGGTGAGGTCAGAACACGTGCCAAGACTGCACGTTTTAATAGGCAAGCTGAATGTCCTCAAGACCACCAGATCCATACAGTTTAACTAAATTCGCTTCTTAGGGGGAGACGTCAAGAGCAAAAAGGCACAAGGCAGCAGTTCATAACCTCTAACAATGTCAGTGTCTATCTGCCGGCACATCAAGTTACATGTCACTGCCTGCAAACAATGGCTCCGTTACATAAAGTTCCAGTGCACTCCATGCAGCAGCCCAAGTAACTCACCTCCGTGAGCAAAATCGCTAGCATGTCTTGTCTCTGGAAGCGTATCGCCAGATGCACAAGCGTGTACCCGACATCAAAAGCAGAAGGACGATTTAGCAGGCGTACTTCATCTGCAGTAAGCTGGCGGGCAATGTCTCCTCCTGATGACTTGTAAGCTTCAACAGCAGCTAAATCACCTTCTACAACTCCTGAAGGGGGAGTAAACAATTGGAAATCAATTCATCTTAGATAGTAAATGGGCTACTCTGGATCAAGCCCTTATTTAATACAGTTTGCTTCTACATAGTCTAATGCAGACCTAACACATGAAAATCAATTGAATATCAAGAAACTTGCAAGTGATTCTTCTTCCAAAGGGAAACAAGAAAAAAAAAAAAGCATCTATACTTAAACTTACCTTACCTTCTAGGCTCTTTCTACTACCCAAAATAGTTGGAAGATACAGCAGATGAAAAGCCAGCTATCCAGAGGTGCTAAGGACCCTTGTGCTAGGAAACAGCTAGCAGAACATACTTGCTGTCATTTCATTTGATCAACAGCATTGAAGGAAAGTCATTCATTCATAGTACAGAGGTTACTTTATTGTATCTTCCCTTGTTAGCTTACCTTGAAAACAAACCAACAGATCTAAGAAATCAAACGCTTAGAGTGGTTTTTGAAATAAGTCTTTTTTCCCCTTCTAGGTACAGTTTAGAACAGCTTTGGAAGAGGATACAGAACGTTTCTCTTCAGCTCATGCTCTCTGCTACTTCCACAGCTATCACCTAGTTCTTCTCTTTGAGAGTAATTCTTTGAATTAGTCTTTATATCATTAAAGAGAAACCACACCCACAAACACACACTGCATCAACTCTGTGTTGCCGTAGTTTCTACGGCAAGAAAAGGAAAGAGCCCTGATACCTTCTACAGCCCCCAGGAACCTAACTTGTGTACCACATTCATATCAAGACCATTCATGCTGAACGCATTCCTTAGCGACAGTTATCAGAATCCATCATCTACAAGGTGTGGTAGAATTATCTTTAACAGTATCGGCTCCAATGTAAGACTTTTTAGTTGAGGGATTTTGAAATTAAGATCTTATTTTAGATAGCATTACATTGTTTTCTTATGAAACATGAGTTGGAGAAGCAGAACCTTAAAGCCCTCTTGAACGGAGAAGCACACAGAACACTAACTCACCACTAAGAAGAACCCCAATTTGCAGCAGCTCACAAGCAGGAAAGTAAGAATACAGATCCCAAAAGCAAGAAAACACTCCCCCCATATTCTGCAGCTGTATCTCTGTGCCGGTTTGTAAGGCAGAAGTTGAGCCACTATTTACCTATAGCCCACGATACTGGAAAAGGCAACAAGTCTTCCCTTCACTCAACTTCACAAAGACCCAGAAATCCATCAGAAGGGAAGGGGGAAGTCTCGATCAGGACACTCACTCCTGATTTTAAAAAATGCAAGCACCAGACAAAAAAGAGTGCCTACTACCAGGGAAGAAGAACGCTAACCACCGGGTTGCTAGTTCGTCCAGGATTTGGGAAAGGGTTCTTCAGTTGACCAGGAAGTCTATCATCTAAACAATTTATACATCAGTACGCAGAGCTTGTAAAGCTTTCAGAAAAAATGCAGAATGAAAATGGATTTTCAGTTGTAAGACATTTCTCTACAAAGTTATCGGCTCTACCTATTAAGCCTCTACAGATGAGAATTAGATTACTCATTTCAAGGGTAGTTAAAAGCAACAAATTCCACCACAGATGTCAGTCATACATCTACCGCTTTCCCAAGCGGTCAGAACTCCTCTTTTATTTCAATGAGAAGTGCTGTCACTGGTCAGAGTTTCAAGACTCTAAAGCATGCGTTAGAGGACCACAGCATGGGATGGATACATGACCAACAACTGTGCGCCCGTTACATTTCCACTCCTGGGTGGAACTAAGGCATACTAAGGAACAGGTACGGTTTTATCAGCGCATACTGCATTCATCCCAAGGACGCCGACTGTAGCATTTTACTTCCATACAGCTTTGGGAAACTGCTAAGGCTGCTTGTGAGGCACCACTGTAGCTCTGTATGTATACACAGATCTCCAAGTCACACAGTTTCATACTCATTTTCTTAAGATGAATCACGCCATGGCTTTGGCTCAAGATCACCTGTTGGCAAACACCCAAGAAACCACAGGGAAAGAAGAATCCTGACGGAAGAGCAGATTCTCTGCTACCTTATGACACCCTTTGTATCGTTATTTTAACTTAGGGACAACATCTTGCTAAAGATCAGCAGTCACTTCATACCCTTGTATTTTGAACACATCAAAACTAAGAGAAAAGATCTACAAAAAGATCTTTCAGTGGCAGATGACCAGACCCCAAAATTCCCAACAGTTCCAGTCACCCAGGCTGCCAAGCACACGCCACTACAGCCCTCAGACAGCATCCAAGCAATTTGTATTTGTCATTGTTCTTTTTAAGTCCCCCGAGAGAGCTGCTACAGCAGCTTCCTATCAAACTTCAGCAAGGACTGATGCTGGGAGGCAGTCGTGTGTGGTTTTGCAATGCCTTCAAGCACTTACTGCAAGCTGCAACAAGGATCTAAATCAGTGACATGTGCTGCTCGCAGTACTGCCAGTTCTTGCAGTTTATTCCCAAGTCTTGCAATACTTGGCATTCCAAGAAGTTCCTTCCATGTCCTAGAATTAATTACTGAAGTTGTTATATAAGTTTTCATTTGACAAGCACATTTCTACACCTCGCTGATGGGATTTAAGCTAATGATAGTACATAGGTGAAAAATGAGCAGGCCATATATGCTTTCTAGACCTTATTTTAAAAGCTGAGATTGTAAATGTGCTTTAGGTATGGGGCTGGCAACACTGCGAGAATTAAGTAACAGTGAAGGTGCCCTAAATGATGCACCAAGCGAGCAGTTAGAGCTGTGGAGGAGAGGGGATGTGCAAGCACCAGATCTGCTCATCCTCTGTTCTTTAACCCAAACAGCCAAGTGACTGAAGAAAAAAAAGTGGCGGCAGCTCCCTTTCACCACAAATCCAGGCAAGCTTGCTTCTGGATGTACCATGAGCTGTGCCCTAGCTGTGCTGTAATGGGAGTCCCAGCAGATGAACAAGGTACACAAAATCAAACCATACTAGGCTTGTTTTGCACAGTTTCCCCCTTACAGAGCCCATTACAAGCCTGTCTCCTTATAAGAAGTTTGTTCTTACAAACCTGCTGCACGCTATAATGCTTGGTGCTAATCTGCACCCAAACACCCCGAGGTAAGCACCCCGAGCATCGCTACAGCACCGCCTCTTCTGTGGTCACCACAAACCTCTTCAGCCCTCCCTACCAAAGTATCTACCCCATTTGAGCTGCTTCAGAACAGGGTAAGCTGCTGACAGTCCATCAGGTGCCAGCCAGCACTCTCCAAGGTTAAAACCCAATGCTGAGAGGAGACACAACAGTTTCTAAAACAGACTGCCAGAAGTCTGCACCAGGAAATGCAAGTCTTGCCACAAAATGAGGGGGGTAAACTTGCCTACACGCAGAATTCAAGCCAGTCTGCAGTTCTTGAATTCTGCATCACCGCTCCTAAATGAGCTCTTCGTGTTTTTGTTGACAAGGGGAGGCACATTCCTGCGGCTTTGATTTCTATCGGATGGATGGATGATGGCCTCCAATTCATTGCTTTAAATACAGCTTAACAAAACACTATTTACAAGCAACGTTACAGCAGTATTTACTGATGCTATAATTCACTACGTTTCATAAAACACAAGTGCCTGATTAGCTAAACAAGCAGCCTTTGGATCATGTTCCGATACAGCCCGTGCCAGTTGGATCACTCCCCGCTGACACCCACCGCATTCCTCGTGCTGTGGAAATGTCAAAGGAAGAGTGGCATTTGCCTCGAGATTGTTCACATAGCATCCCGAGTGCTCGGGCAGCCAGAGCTCTGGCTGGGGCACAGCTCTGATTGTTTACACGAGCTCCACGTATGCGAATGGATCCTTACAACACCGGGTACACTCCTGAGGCACAGCAAGGATAGTTTTTCTTTAAAGCACATTCCAGAAGTGGCAGCTTGACACTGCAGACCACAGGCTCTGCTCTGTGACCACTGGGCTCTCTCTCTCCTCCCCCACCACCAAGAGAAGTCTCTGCTTTGCTTAATGCACAGACACATGACTGCAGCCTGTCACCCTAAGCAACAGGACAGAATTAAGGGCTGCACCCAAGTCCAGAGAAGTTACCAGGGCTCAGCTGCGTTCCCTTGCACAACTCAGCCATTTCCTCTTCTTACATTCGTTCACAGCACTGGGAGCCAACATTTTTTCTTCTACTAGTAAAACCCAAGCTCTTACCGAGAACTCAGACCTGGAATACACAACCTCAGTGCACATGAGACAGTCTTTCTGTATAACCTTCAGAACCTCCAAGTTTTAAAAAAATATTAATTACCCACTAACAACTATTCGTACAAGGCCGCTCCTGCACTGTTCCTGCTGCAGCCGTTACAGGCATCTTCATCAGATACCAGATGTTATCTTTGCTTATTTAGTAACCCCATAATTAGGCTAGTTGCAAGAACTAGAACTCCTTCAGCTAAGATACTATTCAATTTTTTCTTTAGAACATGTAAATATTTACAAGGCTTAGTGCACCTAAGCAAACTTGGAAATACACAACAGCTTACAAGCCATCTACAAAGCTAAATCCTATTCGCCTTAATTGCAGTCTCAATGATTTCAAAACCACCAGGTGTGACGTTCCCAAAGAAAACACCGTACAGCAACCTTTATTTACCTCACTCTTACTGGAGCACGCAGGCTGGCACAGCCTGCAAATGCACTACTCCACTTCTTTTGGACAGACTGCGATGCAGTTCTGCCATTTGTGCACAGGGCACCAAGAGGCTGAAGGGTACAAAACTGGGCAGAACTGAAACATCGATCGGGGCAGGAGGAGCCACCAGCTCTTCCAACGGATCCCAGGTTTAAATGCACAGGGAGAGACTAAAGGCAAGCAAGGGCAGAGAATATTAACCCTCACTTTGACCACACTTGCTGTCTATTTCCTTACAGGTTCCTCTGCATTGCTTAAATAAATACAACTTTTTTGCTAAATTAATAGAGAAGTGTGAACAAGTCTTTGGGGTCAGATAAAATATCTGAACAACAACCTAAAAACACGAGATTTCTTTGAATCAGCAAACTCTGCACGTTGCATCTCTTGGTTTCTCAAGCTCTGCAGCTTGCATCAACTTAAGAATAAGCAGCTGCCAAGAAGGCGTGTACCTCAAACTGGAAATGCATAATGTTCTTCTTTCCACACAAACAGCCCTTGCACCTACAGAGTCCACACAGTATGTTCCCAACACGTTACGAAGCAGCAGAACACACATGAAGGACTGCTGGAGGAGGTCCCTATGCCCTCTCCTGTCAGTCAGATGTTTCCAAACCCCAGTTGCACTGACAGCTGGTCACTTGCTTGCACAGTTGCACCCTAAACAGAGGGGGAACGGAGAAGTATGAATGATTTTTTAAGTTAGCTATTGGTGTTTCCAGGGCAAATAACTATTCTTGATCGTTACTCAGTTATTTTTAGTATAAAACACTGAGCCTTTAAATGAAGTCAAGAAACCAAAATAAAAATATACTTAGGGAGTCTACGTTTTCTACCCAGGAGCAAGGAATGCAAAGTCTTACATGGTCTGAAAGATACACAACAACAGCAGGAACGTGTACACAATACACACAAGCACAAATGTAGTTATGGCAGAACAAAACCCACCAGGATGGTCCTCATCCAGGTGAAAGCTGCACGTTACATCACTGCTACCTGGCACAGATGAGGAGTTTGCCAAGTCATGCTTCCCAGCGTCACGAGGTACCACAAGGGGAAGGAGGACAGGTTGTACAGCTCACACAGGGCCTTCTCCCTCGGTCATTCAACAGGCACTGTTTGCTGTATTTAGCCACGGCCAGCACAGCAGGTAATCACCTGTCTGTGACTGGTTCATGCCTCACTTCCCCCAGACACGTCAGGAGAGCCTGAAGTGACACTAGGAAGGCGCAACGCACTGCCTCTCCCCACCTCCTGCACTCGTTTCCACCCATCCACTTCCCACTCCCTCATTACAGCTCTGACAACGCACAGCAGGGTTTAGATGAGGAGGAAACTGCTCTGGGTTTGTTAACCAGCAACCAAAGAACCACCCCCCGCTAAAACAGCCCTTAGTTAAACTTAGCAAGCTTCGTTTCCATCAGCAGGACTGCTTTCCAGGCGTACTGCATGCAAACAGACGGAGGACAGTGACAAGCAGAAGAAGGTGGCCTCTCTCCACTGCAGCTGCGCCAGGATGCTGCCCAGCAAACACCCCCTGCGTCTAGGCAGGGCTGCTCTCCTTCCCCACTAGGGTGGCAGACGCTTGGGTCAGACACCTGGCACTGCTTCAGAAAACATGAGAAAGAGAGAGGAAAAAAATAAAGTCGTTGACAAAGGAACAACTAAGCAGGCCTGCATCGGGATATTAGGAATGTGCAGTCCTTTTAAGGACGCACCGCAAAACAAGATTCATTACGGATTGCTCCAAATATTTGGGGTTTGTTTAGGAAACATACTCCTAGCTGTTTCTCTCAGACAGAGAGGAGGAATGCATGCCTAGCTGATTTTGGAGACACCATCTGCAGCAGAAAGTCTGGCCCACGATGGAAGCTACCTTACTGACCTGAACTGAAAAGAAAAGCACACTCCTGCAGCAGTTAATATCAGGACCAGAAAAGAAAGGAAAAGGAGAAGAAATACAGCTCACCCTTAACCTGTGAGCTACAGTTCAAGCTCAGGAGTTAAACACACACCCTGAGAACCCCAGAAGCACCCTGCAGCAACCACACTCTGTCAGTGCCACTGTGAGGCCAGCCCTGAAGCACCACGCCCCAAACTCTACAGGTACTGGGGTTGTGACCATCCTCCTCCACTTGTACTACGTAACCCAGAGCCACCTCTAACCAGGCACTTAACCCAGCCCTACCTGGCCCCACAGCAGCACTGCTCTGCTTACACGCTGGAGGGTAATTTAATATATATTAGCCTTTTTTTTTCCTCCAATTCCTTCTCTCCAAGAATCGAGTCACCTTGGTCTTTGCATTAACCTCATACTAGGCCAACACAAATGAAAGTGGTGTCACGTCACACAACAGCCCCGTGTGCTAGGTGCTTCGATCTTGGTAGCTAAACCACACTGAATCCTAGCTCTAAAACCTCATCTTTTTGAAAAGGGATCATTTGAAGGATTTAACAATTGCTGCATACAAACAAGTCAGGAACAAAACCAACACATTTAGCTCCGTTTACTTGCAGAGTGTGAAAGGGGTGATGCTGCTAAGCCTGGATAGGAACGAGCATCCTGCATCGAGGAAACTGCTCGTGCTGAAACACAGGAGGCGCGCTCCTCCCAGTCTGTACAGCCTAGAGGTGAAAGGAATAGAGGCCTTGATGGTTGCCTTGTCTTGCCAAGGATTGCTCCTACTCTCGCTGCTCTGATCAGTTCAGAACTGTTGGAGAGACCAGGTGGAGCTTTCCCTGAAGTCACAAATAAAGATTAATCTCTGCCACAGAAGAAATACTTGGAGCGAGTGGACCCTGCACAAGTGATGGGTGCTGTCTGAAGGTACTGAACCCTAACAAGCCGCTGCTCGTCACCTGCGCTATGCTGAGACTACACACCAGCTCTTCCGCAAGCTTACCTGACATTTAGAACTAACATTTTTTTTATTATTTTGTAACTGTGTTTGTCTAAAAACTGACAAGCATTCAGCTCAGCTAGAAATTCACACAAGCTCTCCAGCTGGCTAGCAAACAATAACTTATTAAGCCACGATAGCTCAGCTCATTTGGATGGTAAGAACATGTGCTTCAGGCCCAATTGTTCAATCAAGATTCAAGTTGCTTTAAGCACGTCACACTAAGCCGACAGAACAACCAGCACAAACGTGGCTTGCTGCTCTTCGAATTACCGAACTTCTACGCCCCTCACACACAGATGTGCTCTGCAAAGCATCCAGAGAGCTCAGCACAAGATACTGTGAAGCTTTAATTAGTCTTCCTAAGGTAATTCCCGCTGCCAGCGACATTTGGAAAAACATGCTATAGCAAGTTGAAGTTATAGAAAGGAATCTATGAGCTCCTTCAGCAGAACAGTAGTGCGATTCTGCACACACAACTCCACGTGAACCACAGCCTTCTCATTAAGTTATTAGGACACCTGAGATACCTTCAAACTATCCTCATTTGAGCAGAACCAAATCATTAGTGCCTTACAGAATTTGTAAGGTTTTAAATTTCGCATGCCAATTTATAAGCAGAGGCACTTTAAACACAAATAAATTCACTTTCTTAAACAGGAGATTACTACCATGTCCACATAGATTAACTCTGAAAATGCAAGGTATTTTGAGTAACACTGGAATATCAAAAAAAATCACTGTTGAAAAAGCAGAGGGGAAAAAGCACCCTAATATGTAATACAATTGCTATTAGAATTCAAGAGCGATGCTTGGGAGCCTCAGGAATGACCTCCAAGAGTTGATGCCGGGTATTTAGTAACTTACAGAATGTCATACAGAGCTTCAGTTGCTTCATTTGAGAAGAAGGCTCTGCATGTCTGCTACCACGTAAGAAGCAGAAGGTACCAGGAAATCTAGCTATTTTCCAAAATGAAGTATGTCTGAAGCTACTTATGCAACCAAAAAAACCCAAGAAGCTATGAAGTGACTTCATGGAACCCTGAGGAACAGCATGAGACATCCTAGTAAAGTAAAGCATTTCAAATGAAGCGTTTTACACTAAAAATAGTGGTGTATTTCAAGTGTTTAATCCGCATGTATGCTAGGGCAAGAGGTATCTGCCTCTGGGAAGTTACCGCACAAAAGTTAACTCACAAGGTCAGTAACTGGAGAAAACCCTGCTCTCACATGTCTCTGATCTTTAACAGCACTGGGAGAGTTATCCAGCATTTCCTTGGGAAAGCATTAAAACATAAAACAAAATTGCATTTGAATTTTTTGAAGCAGTTGCCTATAAAAATACTTTCCGAGCGCCTGTAAACATTTACACCACAGTATCTGTATTAACACAACATTATTACTGTCAAGGTCAGGATTACACATGCAGTTTCTTGGAGCTACATATTTTGGTGTTATTTTTAACATCTGACAGAGCATCTTGTACTGTTGTGAGCTCTACACTGTTTACAAATACTCCCAAGCCGCAGCTGCTGCTTCTACTAGCATATCTCGCTATAGCAAAGAGAAGAGTAATTTCAAACATCCAGTAAAAGCTTTTTTTATCCTTTTAAATACAATTCTATATGTACTACAGTGTTCTCTAGATTGGTTTTTAGCTTTCTCTACTTTTGGACTACGCAGCAGAACAACAGGATTTTGTTACGAGGTTATTTATTCCAACAAAAGGACAAAGCTGCCCACGCATAGCTGCGAGACATCTCTAGCCCTGTTCAGTTTGTGGATGAACTCTGCACCCTCTATTAGCAGGTGTTATTTCAGGTTTCCTTTTAAAAATTAAAGCACAAGGATTAAAAACAACTGTTTCAGAACCAAATGTCAAGTTTACTCTTAAATCCTCATTCCCCCCAAACACCCAACCACTACGCTACGAGCATAAGGTAGCAACGAACAACTTACCCACGCAAGCATTTAGAAACAGCCAGTCAGTCTTTTTCATTCTATTTTTTATTTGCTTTAGTTTTTTGAAGTCAACTTCAAGTTCTTCCTTGCTGCCGACAGCTCCAGCCAATTCAATTCTTTGGAAGTCCATTTTCACATCGGATTCGCGTTTGGTTGTAGGCGGAGATCTTCTTTGGCTATTCCCACTACTACAGCTCCCCCTCCACCGAGCTCTGTCTTGCTCGTTTATGATTGAAGAAGCCTCGTCTGTGTCTGCCAGTTCTATTGCTTCGATGTTGTTAGGTCTGGGGTGATCACACACCACGCATTTCCTGGCCTTCGCCCAGTTTTCGTATGTACAAACAGAACAAGTCCAGTGCTGAGCCCTTGTGTTCAGTTTATTTCTGTCATTATATTCCTCACACGGGTCAACAGAAAAAGGAACTGGTCTCGAACCAGACCCTGAAGACTGAGGGGACTCCGTGGGACTCCTGGTCCTACGTTGAGACAAGCACTGAGTACATCTTATTGCTCTTGGCCAGTTCAAGTACGTGCACATGTGGCACGACCATTTATTTGCACTTTCCATACTGTATGATGATTTAACCCTTGGTCTTGCACTAGAATCTGGACATATCAAAGGACTACTCCCTCCTTCGGTGCTTGTAGGATCCCAGTCTCGACCAATATCACTTGAACCACTTTTAAATGGATCTTCCGTGATAATTGTTCCACTAGGTCTCTGAGCACGGCACATGGTACATTTGATTGCAGATGGCCAATTTTCGTACGTACAATACTCACAAGCCCATTTAATTCCACGCTCTGTCATCGTGCACTTCTTGAAATGAACTGCGTCAGGCAGAAAGCTACATAATCAGAATACATCATTAGTACAGAACAACTGCATATGAGCTCTGTTCCCCCCAAAAATCTCAAATGAATTAAATTATAACCCGCTTGATGTGCACTGCACCGAAAAGTATGAAAGTTAACCCAGGCGAGGGGACAGTCATTATCTTCTTGATAGTATTAGGACACATTAGGTGTGGGGTGCCATGAGAAGGGCAAGACTTGAGCTGAATGGCTAATGCTTGAGCCACTCAGGTGCCAAAAATCAGGATTTCTTACTGTGGGAAAGAAAGGTCAGTCCTGCATTTCAGGAATTTCTTAAGTTTGGACAGAGGCTTCCAAAAACATTCAGAAGGCAGATATTAAGCATGGAGAATAGCGAAACAAAGGCCGGTAAGGCCACAGAAACAGGTGACAAATATTAAATTCTTGAAATAAAACTCAATATGAATGCAGCAGTACAGGAAAAAGGACAAACTAAGATCTGTACAGCAAGTCATCACAGGGCTGGAAGGAAGAGCTGTATCAGGTAGGCAGTTATACCAGTAAGCAGTTCTTTTGGATTAGCAAGCTGTAGGAGTTGACATAAAAGGCACACACTTCTTTTAAAAAAAACACATGCTTAACCAAGACTAGTCCTTGATTTGACACCACTCATAGCAGGTGTGCTATGAGGTTAAGTAACACCCACGAGCAAGCTCAAGCTGTGTGTGCTGACAAGCCAACATAGTGCTCCCATTCTACAATCCAGATTCCAGACCAATTCCAACTCACTTTTTCTCTAATGAAGAGGAGAGTCCGTCTTCATGCTGGCTCAGACCTTTTCCTCAGATTGCCAAATATGAAGGATGACACTAAGCAGATAACTATTCCTGTAAACAAGATGGAAACAGACTCATTATAGGTTGCCTCCTGGACCTGAGTAACCAGAAAGTTAATTATTAAATGCCACACCTATTCTGATCACAATTTAGGTGTTTAAACTCAGCCGTGGCCTGCTAATACTAACATACAGACCAGCTAAAATAAATCAACATTTGGAAGAACACGAGCAATCAGTTGATCTGCTAAAAAAAAATAAAAAAAATAAATGCAAGCAACCTCAAAGTCACCCCCTAAACATCCCTGAACACTCTCAGTGGAAACCAAAACTGAGGATGGGGAGGAAAAAAGCTTAATTTGCCGCCAGTTGGTATAGAGGTCACATGGGGGTAAAGACTAAGGCAGGTAGATAAAGGATAAGTAGGCACATGGGTGCTCTTTTCCCCCAACTATTGTTCTTGCTGCCTCCCTTCCATGGATCCCAGCAGGCAGGAGTTTTTTCCAGCAGCTCGACCCTGATCTATGCACCAGATCAGGTGGCTGCACGATCGAGGGGCTATCGTGTGGCCAGGAGAGAAGAGAGGACAGGCCGAGCCTTTTCACAGCAATCCATATTTATGGTGCGGGAAGGCAGATGGGCAGCCAGGAACCCACAAAGCTCTTTCCAGAAAGCTTGGGTTCTGCCATTACTTGTTTGAGCTGCCTGCAGAGCACTCCACTCCCACCGATACATCATAAAACTGTGTCAGGCTAGGGAATGTGCTGCGAAGGCAGTTCGGCTTCCTACTGCTTCCCCTCCACAACTTGCTCAGAGAAGTTCATGCCCACTCTAAGAGGGGAGAAGAAAAATGAAAAAAAAGGAAGAACAAGATCATGCTGGGGTCCCCATATCTGTACAGGGGTAGAAGTCACGTAACAAGAACATGAAGTCAATACTACTGAAGGCAGTTTCTTTAAAGACTTTTCAGAAACTTGTAGAGAAAAAAGTGTGTTTATTCCAGAAAATAAACTAAGGCTTTGCCAAAGCAGTTCAAAACATGAGCACACGTAATGACAGATTTACCTATTCCGTTTGGTCAAGGGTTCTCCCCTACCACCATTCATGAAACACGCTTTTTAATGACTTTAACATTTAAGTAAGTTTATCCTCTGTATGAGCAACAAAGCTCTGAGACTGTAACTTTTTATGGTTCTACAGACAGTTGAAGACAGTTTTCAGAAACTTGGAGTGTGAACCAGCATGCTGTTGGTGCACCTGCCACCACCCCACAAGCAAAGAGCAGTTTCGCCCAGGCTGTGAAGACCAGAAAGCTGCTGCTCAAGTCGGTCAAAATCCAATACAAGTCTGGGAACACTTTCTACCCCATCTGAAGCCAGTATGTTGTGAGCTTTTTCTTTCCATCTCAAGTCAGACTGTTGTACAGTACGTGATGAAGCCTGAGAGGGAGCTGTGACTGGCTCCTCACCTGCCCTTTGTACAGCCTGAAACCCAGCAGCTCCCTTGCAAACAAATGGCAACCCCCAAGACAAGACACCTGGCATCTTGCTGACATTAAGGCTAGGAAAAGGGACTGACACTCAAGTTGAAAAGGGGCCGGCCATAAAAATGGTCTAAATAAATACAGAGGTATTATTTATGAATAATACCTGGGTTACAGAAGCCAAAACTTCTGAGGTATGAGCTCACTACCTCCAGACAAGGCTTCTGGTTATAATGAAGCAGGAAGACAAAAAGGCAGTGCCCACAAAGTGCAGGTGCGTGCCTCAATGTCCAAAAAGCAACAGCAGGCAAGAAATTAAAACCCGCAGAACTCCAAGCAAGTACCAATTGATCAGTATATAGAAAGCGTCCTGAATACATTCTGAACAGACTACTAGAGTAACTCAGTACATTAAATAGGACAATGTTAAATTATTATTAAATCAAATGACAAAACAAGTCACTGAACTGGCAGACTACCTTTTTATTAAATAATCAGAAAAGGTCACTTAAAAAATAATCAGAAAATTCTGCTTTGTTTCAAGAATGCTCCTGTTTTTAGGTGTATGGGAAAACACAAACTGGCATGCAGAAACTGGAAAAAAACATCAAGGCTTAAAAAACAAATTAAGGCAGGACGGATCTATATTCTCAATGACATAAGTCAACTATTCACAGCATCCGGAAGTTTATTCTCCTCTGGCTCAAACAGGGACCAAGGCAGGACTCCATGCCACAGGACAACACAGCCCCTGCCAGCCCCGTGAGCCCTGCCTGCAACATGGGTTCCTTGCTGGGGCTCTTGCCAGAGTCCACTGCTGCTGGCAGAAGCCCTGTGTCGTTGTACCAACAGGTCAGTGCTCCCACCTGAGCTCATTTCGCTTCTGAGTGATGACTTCCAAAGAAAACTAGCCTCACTCTGTCCTTACAGGCAGATGGAGGTAGCACCTCACGCCTTCAGCGAGATGTCTGAGGGCACAGAGCCACCCCAGCCCAGCAGCGCTGCCGCTACGCTCCTAAAAGCAAACCTGCGTTTATTTTGGTTTCAGAACTCTGTGAAGCAACTTGTTTGGAAAACCACACACACCACTCCTGTAATCAAACGCAGAATCTATTAACTCAACAGCTTACGAGTGCAGATGTAACACCTTCCACACATCCAACCACAAAAAGGAGCGGGGAGAAGCAGGGCTGCAAGTCTGAGCAAGAGATCAAAGGGCACTTTCGCTGACAGTATTCTTCCTACGCTCCAAAATGTGGCATTTAAATGCAGGTCTGCTGAGAAAGAGCCTCACTCTGACAGCTGTAGTTGTTGACTAACAGCTGGATAATGTTGCTGTGAAGTTTATACATAAATATGTGCTAACAGAGGATGGACAAACAACCTTCAGAAGAATTTCCTATGATTAACTCCGCATAGTCTGACACATTCAGGGAAATGTTCCCCCTTTTACATCACTGCCCCAAGTTCTTTTTTGGTTACCTGTAAGAAAAGTCATACTTCCTAGAAAGCTGAAGTTGGTTCATACACAGATAAGATCTCCAGCTAAAGCTGTCGAGGGAAAACATGCTAAAGCCAAATATCTGGGCCATCATCACACATGGCTATGACAACACACATTACTCTGAACTCCGACAGCTGTGGCTGGCTTTGTTGTGTACAACTGCAGAGCACACCTAGGGGTACACAACGGATTTGAGCCAGCTGCTCGCAAGGGGAAAGGACCCAATGGTTCTGACTGCACTGCTTACAGAAGGACATTTAGAAACACTCTGAGCACTCCAGCAGGGGAATCTCCTCAAAGCCCGCAGTAACTTGTACCAAGGGCCTCTTCCAACAACAACAAAAAAATTAGCAATTTTCCAAAATCATTGTTCACATGCAATTTGCCTTGGCTGATTTTTTAAGGTGGAATTTCATTGACACTTTCTTCTCTTACCCTGCTACTTACACTTCTGCCTTGTTTTTTTTCCTATCACCTTCAGCGATTTGCTATTCTTGCATGACAGTTTTCTCAAGTATTCAGCTTGCAGCTCAACAGATCACTACATCAGAAAGAAAAAAAACTTTGAACCTGACTAAGCTCCTATAGTTTGAAGGAACAAACAATAGGTGCCGTTGTAGTCCCTGCAAATTAGATTTCTAAAAAGTGACCTTGTCAATGGGGTAACCAAATGAGATCAGCATTGAACCTGAAAGCTCAGCAATGACTATACGTTATACCAAAGAACAAAAGAATTACTGCGAAGTCACAGATGCAGAAGCATTTTCTGTATCAGGCTGGATACGCTCAGAACAAGGACTTCAACAAGTAAGCATAGTTTGTTCTGGTCATTAGGGCATTTCTTTAAGAGAGGACATTGTCCCAAACAGATCAGCTAAAAGGAAAAGAAGAGTCTTGCATCATGTTAGGAAAAGAGCAGTGAAAGCTTTTCTCCTCAGAGGGGGGTTTTCAGCAGACCAGCTAGGCACCGTGCAGAGAACACGCACTGGCTACCCATGCCACAGGCAGCAGGACCTGGGCTGCAGCTCCCCAGCACAAAGCCAACCACCCCGTACCCCCGAACATGGAAATGAAGCACAAGGCAGGGAGACTGTGGCAAACTAGAGACGGCTCCCATCCTCGTCCCTGTGAGAGCACTGCTTTGGGAGCACACAGGGACAGCCCTGGCTCTCTGAGCACTGGGGCTACGTGGTCGCTCCCATAGGAGGGGGAACACTGCTGTCCAGAGGCATCAGCAAGTCAAAACAGGCACAAACCTCAGTTCTGTTAAACACCAAATCCTTGCCACCTAAGTGACACCACCTATCCAGTACATCAGTGGTGGGGAAATAAAAAGGAAATGCTCGGGTTATAACTGAGTAGCTATTTACAATTTAGTATGTTAGAACTCATTCTTCTTCAGTTTTTATAGGCTAGGCTGTCAACAAATATTCTAAACTGCAGACCTCAACCTCACCCTTTTGCATCTACTCCTGTAAGCACGCAGCTGAAATCCAGAAGACGTGACCTTACGCAAATAAATGCACTACCAGAAACGCAGTTCTCTTGGCCAAGACGAATTCTGAAAAGCTGTGACTTCTGAAAACATTCAGGTCTGTTCACCAAGAGAACGCTGACGAGCTTCACTTACAGCTACATCAAAATGAAAGCAGTGTTTGGTTATGGATTCACATCTCATTGAAAAATGTCTCAAGTCTACTTTATTAAATATTTACCGTATTCAGAAAACAAATCACTCCAACTTTGCTCTATCTTTCCAATATTCTATTCACACGTCCCATCCAACTGTTGTCATTTCAAATACACCTTAAAGCCTGACTCCCTGTAAGCAAGAGAATTTAAGGTGAGATGATGCCTCCTTCTGCCAATGCAGTAAGAAGTCAAACTGCTGGGAAATTACTGATCTTCAGAGACTTCTGAAACACAGAAGTGGAAAGTGAGCTTCAGGTTCAGATGTAAATTATAGACAGACTCTTCTGCAGGCACAGGAATGCCTTTCCAACCCTAACAGATGTGTGACAGCGCTATGCACTCACTCTTCTTGCCTTTTTATTTTGAGGTTTACCCCCAAAGCACTTTTATGCTCTTGGGCTCTGCAGTTAAGCCTGCTGTAGGGTTTGCAAAGTAAATGCTCCCAATGTATTTGTTACTGAACTCCAATGGGTCAAAGTACGTATCCCTCTATTAAATTTATGACTAAATACTAGGAAAGCATTCACTGCTAAAAACAGGCTCTAAGAGACAAGAACAGTAGCTCACAACTCAGCGCTCTCATGTTTCAGGGGAGAGTTACATTTTTCTTCCTTTGGTTTTGGTGGTGGTGGTTTGGGGGGGGTTACACGTGTGCATTTCTGGTTTCTTTTTTTAAATCTCAGGTAACAACCGCTTAAATAAGATGTTGCCACACATTAGGAGGGACCAAATACAACTCTTACTCAGAAAAGAATACCATTTGGTAGAACACAAGTAAGCAGCTCAACGGTTACATAACACACGGCATCTCCCCCGTAACACTAAGCAAAACCAAGCAAGCAGACTCAAAATAATGAGCTCCAACAGAAAACTCACGGAAATACAGCCATCGACATTTAAAATACCTGATCACCACAAACAGGCAGCAGCAGCTGAATACGTACAAGATGTACAGATACAACAAATATCCATAATAAAAATGCAGTCTTTAAAACTGTTGCTTTACAACGCTTGCATTGGACAAAGTAAACAAGCTGAACGAGAGGCTTCTTTCTAAAAAGTAAGGTCGAATACAAAAAGATGGTTTATCTGTGTTTAGACTATATGCCTAAAACATGAGGCTCATTTTTGTGTTTAGATCTCAGCCACCCCTGCACAAGATGAGGAAAACCAGATGTCACACTCTGAACAAAAACACGCTGCGGAGTCAGACATCAAAACTCGAAGACACTTAAACCTGTCCAGCGAGCAAGGAATACTCTATTAAAATTTGTACGTCTGACATTCAGTTCTAGTAATTATCCTCTGGACCTCCCTAATCGTGGTTGACCATAAATTAGATCATGGCTAGATGCAGACATTCACCATTTGGCGGAGAAAAACCATCTGCCTCCAAATGAAAGAAGGAAACGCACTCTCAACATCAGCTATTGTGTAGTTTCCTCCTAATTAATGGCAAGCCACTCTCACATGCAGTTAGGGACTGTCTTTGGTGCACGCATTTGCGGTTGGGCTAGTTTTCAAGACTTCAAGTTCTAGCACAAAAAAGCCACACAAGCCATGCTCGCTGTTTCATCCGGCTCTTCTTAAGATACTGGCTAGACAGCAAGGTGTCAGAGAAAGACACACACCAAAAAGAGTTGTAACATTACAGCACGCTTAAAACTTTAATAACAACATCTGACTTTCTTTTAAACATTAGCAATCCTTATTTTGCTCACTACACATACCCAACAAATCAAGCAAGATATTCAGCTGCTGCAAAATTTCATAGCCACAGCCCCTGAGCAGTAAGCCCCCTGCTTTTGGGGAGTGGGGGGCGAGGGTGGGAGTAACTCACTGCCAGAGATAATACTGAGCAACCTTCCTGGAGTAAATCCTTCACAGCCCACAAGGTGACAATTATTTTTATCCCTGCCAAGCTGCAGAGGTCAAAAATAGGTAAACAGCCCAGCGGGCCTTCCCAGCGCTTCAGCACGATACAAGTTAGCTTCTCGATGAGCACAGGGTAAGGGGAAGCCTCGGTAGCTACAACCAAAGCCCCCAGGCCCATCTGACAGCGGACACCCAGATGACAACCAGATACTGCTGAGACACCTCAAACTAGCCCTGATTCCCCTGGCGGTCTGAAATAAAGACACCACACAGCTGGGCAATGGGCTCGTTGTCATGCCAGGCCTCCATCGATACTCCCCAGCTCATGACACCGCACGAGACTCAGACCTGTAGGTGGAAGCTGCTCCAGGGGAGCACCCAGGCAGCAGCAGGGAAGGGATGCCACAGCTCCTTGCACAGATGCTCGCCCCCTTTGGATAACACGGAGAAGAATTGAGATGAAAAACACTTTCAAGCCCAGTCTGGAAGAAGTCAACACTAATGTACTTACAGTCCTTCTAACCACAAGAGATTCTCTCATACACCCACAATCACCCCCACCAGTTTTTATGTTTTACAGTTATCCACACTTATCAGACCTATGAGTCATTTTTCTCCCTAAATACCCACTGACCACGGCCCAAAAGCTTCATGGTTTTCAAATGAATAGACCTAAAAAAGTAGGTGTGACTTCACAAAGCCACTAAATGACTACTCCATGGCAGTAGTTCTAAGCTACTGAAAACAAAACAGAGCACTCCACCTTATTTTTCTTTCAAGTCACGTAAACCATGGCTGTGACAATTTTCACATTCTAGATCTTGAAAAGAAGCTGGTGAAGCACCAACAAAACTTAAAGGTTTCTCAAAATCTCTAAGCTCCCCAGTAACTCAGACCTCTGTTTCATTAAAAGCCCCTCAAGAATAGATGCTAAATCAAATCAAAGAACCAAAAGATAGGACTTCTAAACCTTAGTATTCGCTGACAAAAAGACGGCAAGCACAACCCACATAGATGTCACTGCACATGGCTTCTAGCGTTGCAGGGGGAGTTCCAGGCTCTTCACTCACAAGTGCCAGTTTCAGGAAGTGCTCTTCACACTGACAACGGGCACAGGTCCAGCCCTGCAGCCCCCTGCACAGGGGTTTCACACCTGGCATTCAGTCTGTACCCAGCCCTCACTTCCTCTAAGGGTTTTTGGGTCAATTCTGTGCTAAGCCTTGAAGATGGATGTAAATTCTGTGCCTTCTCCAGCATTTGTCTCAGAAGTATCAGCTTTTGTTATCCTTGTCCTAACAAGCAGGACAGATACGTCAGTTTACACTCAAATAACCAAAGGAGAAAACACCAACTTATTTATGCCTGCTGCGTAGAAGAAGCAGCGAAGAACTGCAAACTTGTCTGTTCTGTAGACAAGATGCTCCGCACACACCAGGAACTCCTCCATTCTTCCCAGTGTATTACACTTCCCATGTTCCTTGATTAAAAATAAAACCTACAATTGCGTCTGCCTTCTTGAGCCAAGGTCAACCCCTCTTGAAGAGGGTTCTCCAAAGTTCACTACACTCATACTTCACTCCGCTCCCTCCAGACCTCTTCCTCTCTGGTCTTCGCTGTAAGAAGTTTTTGCGTAAATGGGACAGCAGCACAGGAAGAAAAAAAAAGTGCTTTTTTTTTTTTTTTTTTGGAGAAGTGGCAGGTAGATACACCTGCAGTTTGACTATAGAGCTTCCAAAAACCTGCCTGTGCCACAGAAGGAAAAAGGAACTCATTAAAATTATTACACACTAATTGTTATTCTGAAGTATTTGCTAACTGTTAGACACCGAAGAGGTGAGTCCTGTTATTATTAACCTTGTGCTCCAGCAGAGTTCCAGAAGAATCAACTTACATATGTACGAGAGCCTGTGCTTCAGCAACTGATGATTTAAAAAATAAATAAAAATCCCCCCAAGTTGACAAGTCTCACAGTCACAAAACGAATCCAGTTCTCCGCAATTTAAAGCGGTGCCAGCAACAGAAGAAGCACTATGAAAAAGCATAAACACCAGGAAAACACCTGAATTACAGACAACTTCTATCTTCTGATTAAGACCTCAAACATTTTAAGGTATAGCAAATTCCATTCAACTGACATTGCAGCGTTATAATTACTTCAGTGATTTTACCAAGCTATGCCATTTGACAATGGAAGGAGTAAGCTCTTCATGAGCTGTTTTCAACTCTTCCTCATTCCCCTGTTCATCTGTAGCACCACTTCAAAAAAAAAAAAGTAATAAATTAAGCACTCTGTTAAGGTCCAGCCAGCCATCTCCCGCTGCCAAACTGAAGTTTAGTTCCATTTGAGTAACAGCAGACTGGAATTATAATTCTTATGGTCAAAACGAGGATTACTCGTTGACATAAATGTTGACCAGCTCAAAGTAATCCAATCTTCACAAAAGAAGATGGTACATCGTGGTGAAAGCTGCACTGATCTCAAGTTCCACATAATCTCATCCCTGATACTGCAGAGAGAAACCTCACCACCTCAGTCACTACCACACGAAGGGGCCAGTACACTGAAGTACCTGAACATACGTTTGATTTGACCAAAAATATGAAGATATCTCCCCAAACAATCAGCAAAGTATTTTCTACTTCCATTTCTGACTTATTGGTGGATCTATCTTGCAAAGAACACCAAAGATAAATGGTATTTCCCACCCGCAAGGAACTTACACATCAAATTACGCAACATTAAAACAGCCACACACAAGTCTAAATAAGACTGAAAATGCCTTGACCAGTTTTAAATAGTCTCCAATTTAAGTCATGCCTCTGCAATGAATCCCATTGATGCTTCTATGCCGCTCAGCATTCCAATTACATTAATATTTTTAATTATACTTCTGAGAAAATGCTAATGGATACAACTCTACAATAACAGATTACAGCCTCATCAGTCATCTCCATCCGCCTGCCTTTATTTAAGCAGCCTAAAAAAAAAAAAAAATGAACGACTTATTTTTTTCTTCCAGAGAAACGCACCGGAGTTAGAGTTTCCCGAATCCTACAAAGCACAATGCATCCAGAAGTGTTCGGAAGTTTTAATGCTCTGACAGACTTAAGCCAGAGGTGATCTTTACATATGGATGCGTGCTAAGACAGCAGTTCAGGTTGGGCTTAGGAAGGAGGCAAATAAGAGACTTCCTGAACGCTTCCTGCTGCTTACCTGATCTCCCCTCCCTAGTTACCCACTTGGGGAAACAAAAATAGGCTTCACAAATCTATCCTAAAGTCACCAAGGACAAGAACGCTAGATGAGCAGAACGAGAAGCAAAATTAAGCGAGGCAGAACCCTCCTGAACTCCTGTTAAGCGTTCTGCCCGTAACAACACACAATTTAAAAGCAGCAAGTGTTGGAGAGGAGGCCAAGGCAGCGCACAGCAGACATTTCACCTGTCCACGCTGGACATCACCCCCGGACGCGTGACACTCCCACGACAGCCTCACCAGCACAACCAGCAAGCACCCAGCAGCTGTCCCAGCTGCACACACAGCCCGTCACAGCCCCGTCTGCTCCCCGGGGCCGTCCCCGGGAACTTTTCCCCTTTGTGACGCCTGGAAGCACCGGGTGCCCCCCCCCCCCACCAGGGGCTCACCTCAGCAGGCTGGGTCCTGCCGCAGGCTGGGATCGTGACGGCGGGGTCGTGAGGCGCGGGTCACCCGGGCTCCCTCCTCTCGCTAACTGAACTTTCTTTTTTTTTAAAATAAAAAAAAAAAAAAGGAAAAACAGCTCGGGCTCAGAAAAAATATAAAAATAAAAAATCTATTCTGAGGTAATTCGCGCAGTTGGCGGTGCTGCCGACCCCACCGCGAGGCTGCTGCCGCCACAGGCGCCCGGGGGGACGCCCCCCTCTCCTCCCACCCCCCCAGAAATCCCCCCAAAACCAGCAATAAAATAAAACAGCAGAAAGCCTCCGCAGGTGAACGAAGCGACCCCGGCCTGCCGCTGCACGGCCCCGGGGCCCCCTCCCCGAGCCCCAAGGTGGGGGTCACCGGGGCCGGCCCGGCAGCACCCCCCCTCACCTCAGCCCCTTACCTCGCCTCACCTCGCGTCGCCTCACCTCGCCCCGCCGCCCGCGCCGCTCCCCCCCGGCCCGCTGGCGCGGCGTCCCCCCCCCCGCTCACGCCATGGTCTCTCCCAGCGCGGCGGTCGGCCGCGGCCGCGGGCGGTGCCACTCGGCGACGGAGGGGGGGGAAGGTTGTAAAAGGGGGAGGGGGGAGCGGGGGAGCCCCCGCCGGCCTCCTCTAATGGCGGCGGCCCGGAGCAAAATAAACCCCCCTGCGGCCCGCACGTCAGCCCGGCCTGCCCGCCTGCCCCGCGCCTATTGGCCCAACGCGCCGCCTGGCCCCTCCGCCAATCGGCGCGCGGCTCTTTGGGGAGAACGGGTGATGTCATCCCCGCCGCTGGGGCCGCCTCCGGGGCGGGGTGTGGGGAAGCCGAGCCCCCGAGCCCCGCCCCCGCCCCCCCGCATTTACCTCATGGCGCCCGCGGGGCTGAGGTGAAGACGGGGGGGTCCCGTCGGCCATGGAGGCGGCGGCCCCGTTGTTAGAAAAGCCCTCCAAGATCACCTGGTCTAACCACCCCCTACCACCAATGTCAGCACTGAACCGTGTCCCCAGACACCACGTCCAGCCTCTCCTTGAACACCCCCAGGGACGGTGATGCCACCCCCTCCCTGGGCAACCCGTCTGACTGCTCCTTCTGACAGAAATGTCTCCTCGTTTCCAACCTGAACCTCTCCTGGCACAACCTGAGGCCGTTCACTCTTCTTCCCTTCTTCCACAGCAAAATGTTGGTGACGAGAAACGTTCCTTCAGTTCATTTCTGAAGGAAATGGACTACCACAAAACGGCATCGAGCGCCACACGGCAAGCCCATGGAGCTGGCGGTCATGATGCTAAGCCTGGCCAGCACAACTCTGCTCCTCTTCTGTGGAAGAAAGGCTGACCCACAACCCATGGCTGCTTAGTCAACCCTCGGAGTCAGGCCTCAAGCTGCCCATGGTTCATACTCTCACTTTCTGCTCACCACTCCGAAGTCTGAGTCTTCCTCAAGCTGCTACTGTAATCTCTGACAGAAAAAAAAAAAAAAAAAAAAAAAAAAAACACCTTACCTGCCCACATCTCAGCTCTTCCCTTATGAGTCTTGCATCACTTGATACCTAACTCCTTTTCCACCACGGTTCCTACTGTATATTTCAGTCTTCCCCATACCTTTACCACTTTTATTTCCATGGTTGCATGCAGTGCCCTATTCCCTGCCAACGCAGAAGGGACTCTGTTACGAAGCTAATTGCTAATCCCTCAGGCTCAGGGTTGCACTGGGAAACTCATCCCTTCTGACCAGCCAGATCCGCTCCTTTTTGTTCGACAGAAGTAAAAGAAAAAAAAGCAATGTAAAGGAAAAGCACCCAGTGTGTTCTAGCAGACCGGAGATGCCTCATGCTAGAGAAAATGTCTTTGTCCAGCAGACAAACATCTACAGCTGGAGTCAGGATGAGTAAAATGTAATTATTTATGGAGACAGAAATAGAAATTTGTCTCCATTTACAATTAAATCAGTTCCTTGTACACATCACAAAACTGTCGGGGGGTGCGGGGTGGGGATAACATGATTCATCTCTCCCAGATTTGTTATTTACTAAAATCACTTTCTGTCTCCACTGAACAAGTTGGGCCCTGGTCTGCATTTTGGGAAACATCCCAACAATTACATATATTTAGCTGCAGAAAGGACTGGGACAACTTATTTTCTTTCACACACCCACATAGAAGATCCAGATGAGCTCGGATAAGTCATGTAAAAGAAGTACTTAAGAAATCATGCCATCTCTGTGCTTAAAAATAATTCAGAAGATGTAGCCCTTGCTCTTGGCATCTAGGCAAGGCGACGGAAAAGCAGTAATCGAAGGCAACAACAAATGGTGGGGTACATTGTCAAAGCTGCCACAGAAGTACAACAATGGGAAATCTGCGGAAATAACGGTTATAGAGCAGACCGTAAATAGATAAGAAAATAGAAAGAATAAATACTTTTGGAGAATGTGTCAGTTCAAATTCTCCCAGAATATTACATGAGCCTGTCAGGAAAGCATTGGATGATCATGAAAAGAAACTTTAAACAAAACACAGTGCATTGCAGCACGTTAGGAGCATGTAATATACTTTTATAGCACAGAAAAGACCTCCGATGAACCTCGGCTTGTATCACTTCAAAAACGTCTGTTGCGTGGGTAAGAAAAAATTATGGGCAACTGAAAGGCATCCAAGAATTTGAGAGAATTCAGATGATTTTCGTATCCGCGTCGTTATTCTGCAGAGCTGAGACACTCCAAGTAATGAAACAGGTAGCCGTGTAGTATAGGAAAGCAAACACACATGGTAGAATTGAATTTGAAAAAGTTATCAGAATTGTGAATTTCAAAAGTGAATCTTCGCGGTATCTCCAACTCACAGGACATTTTTAATGTCGGCAGTATTATTCCTAAGACCAGGTCTCTGGCTTTATCTCAAAAATTGCTGGCATGTTCCAGCAGGTTTACTCTGCAGAAATTCCCCATTTGTTCTAGACTGAAACAATAAAATACAATAGGAATGACCTCTCAGTGGTTTAGAACACTGATACTTACATGTATATTTTATCCAATTAGACCTTTCAGACTTCTAATTTTGAGATAAAAATCAAAATATACATGACGATAACCCAGTGCTCAGTAGGTTTGGTATGTGACCACCTTTTTTAAATGTCAGAAAGACAATTCTATTTTTGTTAGACGTAGCAGAAATTGTAAGTAGGTACTAATTCCCTATATTCCACCCCAAATTTGAATCTTATTCCACCAATATAAGGACAGATTTTAACTCTCTAGTAGTGCGTTTGGAACATTCATACCGATTTGACAGCTTAATATGTTATTTTGGGAACTTTTGGAAGGTTTTATATATATATATATATATGCACATATGTTATTTTGGGAGCTTTGCAGAATTGAATCCACTCATGCCTTGGAGGTTATGCGCCTTCATTAACCAGCTGCATAAGAACCGGAGCTGCCCACTAGCTCAGAATAAACCCATAGCAAAACTATACGCCTTCATTCACAAGTAAAAACATAACTTGCACATGTATTTCTACCAGGGTTTGTTTTTTTTTTTTCCCCACTATTCAAATACCCTTAATCATGTTGCTCTGATGCCTGCTGCTTTCTCCCCACCTTCCTCAGCTCTCCAGATTCCTTTCTTTCCTTCCAGCTCCTCCGGAACAAGAAAGAGCTGCTTCTTGGCTCTGGAACCACTCAGAAAAGAATTGAGAACAGATTTTCTCTTCAGACCTCACGGGTTTGATGAAATGCAAACAGCATACACAAGTAATAGAGAACTGTGCAGGAGTATCAATGAATCCGGGGAAGAAAACCACCTGGTTCTCGTCCCTGTCAGCCTGGAGCTGCACCAGCAGCACTGGTGCAGCAGCCAGCCTCCCTGAAGCAGGAACCCTTTGTGCCTGTGAGGTGAGAGCCTTGCCGGCAGCCAGCTAGGCAGATGGCTTGGAAGTTCCCTTCCTGTCCTGCAAAGAACGTATAAATTTAGGATTTTTCAGGATAATCAAGAATTGCAAATTGTCTTTACCTCCTGTTAAACACGAGCACTCTGCACCACGCTGCCTTACAAGACGCCCTGTTTCTATTGTCCTGATGCTGACTGTTAGCAAGGTTCCTTCCTTCAACTCTCCCTGACGTTTCTGTTCTGATTCACCCTGCTCATAACCGAGCAAACGATACCAACAGCTATAATTAGAAACGAAGCACTGAAACATTTCACAGTAGCATTTTTCTAGATGTTGCATACAATAGCTGGGGGATTCAGTTAAGAAAAATTGTGCTTCAGGTAACCAAAAAGACAAATGCCGAATTATTTTGCGCTGGCATGGGTTCTTTTTGTGCTGTAGCAGAATTTTCTTGGTCTGAGTATAAAGATTACACCCAGTTAGTGATGGGTAAGTACAGATCTCTCTCTTACGCAATTCTCTTTCCCCTGGTAACTCCTCGCTCTCAGGCAGAGCACTGGCTCCCGTTGGGCAATTCATCCTCGGCGTATCTGGGAGCAGGGATGCACATGCTCACCAGAGGGTTGTTTCTCACTAGCTGAACTGTGAGTATGCAGAACTCCCTCCTTGCATCAGCTCCTCAAATCCTCCTCTTGCCATTGCCCTATTCAGTGCTTTCAGGCTCTTCGTGATCACGGAAGACTTGCAACTGAGCTGAAACGCTCAGCTAAAGGGTAAGGAATAGAAATGCAGAAAAATCAAAACGAAGCACAGTTTTTGAAGCTAAAAAAAGGATATTTTAAATGGCCGAACGATTTGTTACCATTTTTCCACCCTCTCTCTGAGTCAGCCCCAGCCTTCTCACCCAGTAAATCTCATACTTGTGGCTCTTTTTCTCATTTCAGTTTGAAACACAAAAATATTCAACTGCAGCTAGATCACTGTATCCCCCCCACACAGGAGGACAAGATCAGAGAAGCCATGATGTCCTGACCGTTCTCGCTTGCTTCAGCTGTGGGGTGCCGTTGCAGGCTGCCGCTCTCGGACCCCACCATGAGCCGTGGCTGCGTGCAGCTGACCTGTGGCTAGGAGAAGGAAGGCAGGGTCCTTCTCTGGCATTCCCACACGCTCCCAGGCGTGGTGGGAAAGTTGGTGCCCTCACACCAGCCCTGGTGTGCCCTTGTGACAGCATCCCATAGGAGCTGGCTTTGCTAGCTCTACCCCTGGGGTAGCACCACGGGGGTCCAGCAGGGATCTCCCACCTCCCCGGGCAGCATATGCCCACCAGAGGTAGGAGAGAGGGAGTTCTTGTTTAAAAAATAGCTTGGAAAGGTAGAAAATAAACAATTTTAGCTCTACGTGTATACATAGCTAGGAGCAACTCTGCAGAAATGTGACAGAAGTGTGTGCTGAGTTGTTAGCTCCTGAAGTGTTCCACTAGCAGCAAGAAAAAGAGGTTAGAAGTGGGGAGCACTTGCACTGACAGCTACAGCACGCACCATTTTTTCTTGATTTCCCTGCGGTTCTGCAGGGAGGAGAGGAAGGGGGTGATGGAGCAAATCTGTCGTGCCATGCCAGAGCTTCCCTGCTGAAGGATTTGAGCCACCCGGTCAGGGAGTCTGAGAAACTTTCCTCAGTTTGGGCAGACATTCGGCAGGTAAAGGAGTCCAAGCTGCACGGCCAACAGAAAGGAACACGCAGAAAAGAAGGTGGGAAACTGTGTTTGCTCAGCACGGTCCTGGAGTGTCTGCCCGGCCCAGCTGGTGGGCACGGCGTGGCTGCGGCAGCTGCTCTAAGCCTGCATCAGCAGGATGCAGTGGAGGGGGACAAAGGGAAGAGGAGAAAAAGGGAGAGAAATAAGGAAAATGGGAAAAAAAAAAAAAAAAAAAAAAAAGAAAGTGAGAAAAGAAAAGACAAAAAAAAAAGAAAAGAAAAAGAAAAAGAAAGCTCTTTGAATGTGCTCTAGAAGAAAGTCATTGGGGAAGACAATGACAAGTAACAATGCAGCTATAAAAGGAAGCAGCAGCCCCAGTCCCTTTAGGGGAATGCAAGACATTTGTGAAGACTTCAGACAAAAACCCATGAGAAAAAAAAATGGATTAAAATCCATGAACTAGTTACTGCCTGGAAATGTCAGGCCCAAAGAGGCTGGATTGCTCTGTGCAATGGCCACCACCTCTCTCATGCCCAACCACGATACGTGTAACCACTACCAAACGCCCAGAACGCCACAAAATGCTCCTGCCAGAAGAAGAAAAGCATTGACTGGATCACGGGGCAAGCGTAGCGCTCACTCCTCTGACACTGCTGACGGGGGCTAGATAAAAATACCGCGTTATTTACCCTCTGGCGGTGATGCCTGGTTTAGGCAGCCCCCCCCCCCCTTGGAGTATGAGGTTTTGTGAGCCCAGCTGACAGGCATCGCCCCTCTCCAAACATCACAGATGCTAAAATCAGTGGCGTTGGGTTTGGCTGGGAAGTTCAGACCCGTGCGTTTCTCTGCTCGAGGTGCACACACCGCTGTCCCCGTCTAGCAAGCCGGTATCACTGCGCAGCTTTAGTACGCCCCCAGCCAGAGCCGACGCTAGCAGCCATGAAAATGAAAAGGGGATTTATTGTGAAAGAAGGCTACACAGGAACGCAAAAGGCAACAGAGAACAGACGCAGCTCACAGAATGCCGTGTATCATGCCAGGCATAATCACTGCCAGCTAATCAGCTTATTTGATGAGACAGAGGGAGCAAAATCCATCTTCAGGTTGACGTAATCCACTGCCGGGCTTGTTGCGGCTTCTGAATGTGTTCCTTCCGCAATTCAAAAGCCTTTCCCTTAACTGCTCATTGAGGCTTTTCTTTCTTTTTTTAATAAGCAAATTTTGGATTCAACACATGTTCCAAAACCCACCGGGAAACTACAGAGGTAAGGGACGTCAGGGGGGCAGCTAGCAGAGCGGCAGCGTGGTGCCGCACGACCAGAGTGAAAGAGTATCGGTACCACCAGGGGTAGCGTAATGCTATTAGCGAAGGATTTATGAGGATGATAAACCGGTGAAGGTAAGGAATACACATCTGGAATTAAAATATGGGAAGGATGATTTTCTGGGCAGCCCGGAGTTTTGGAAGAGAATAGATTTTTATTTTTAATTCCGGCCAAGCCTGGGCCGTAATTCTGATTACTTGAATACCATCGCCTCATTTCAGAGAGGTGTTCTGCAAAAATCTTTAGCTTCTCCTGGCATTTCTCATCACAAATAGGCAGCTTCAACAGCTGGATAAAAAGTAGCTTGCAATCTTTTTCCCACTGTTAATCTCCCAGAAAGCCATTCAGCACGATACCTCGTGGTTGCTACGCCTTATTTACAGACACAACAAGAGGCAAATAAATCAGAGAAAGAGAAAAAGAAATCATATTCAAACCAGATTACTTTCCTGGAAGGACAGCTCTCTGATTACTTTTATTCCCCACTTTGAAAGAAAAGAATTTAGTAATTATACATTGGGCAACGATTGTTTACTTGTATCAGTCATCGCAGAAGCTGCTGTGCCTTCCTTTTTTCGTACGCTACGCTAAAATTATGGGTAGAAACAGAATGAAATAATTGCAGGAGAACATTGTCTAGGATCACTGTCTCCCCCTGCACAAAGAAACGCTGCAGCAAAGCTAAGACATTTATCGAGCAGCAGGAGCTCATTAGCTTGTTGTCAGTACTCTCTCCCATTGATAGCTCTTATGTGGATACCTACCAGGTAAGCAACATTATAAATAGTATTAGCTAACGTTTTTCTTCGCGTATAAGAAATGTGTTTGTTGCCTCCCAGATAATCCGTGGTACACTGCGAAATACAGATTTTGTGATTCAGGAGTGTGTTGCTTCAGTGCTCCTACAACACGCCTCAGCTGTCTATGGGTTTCTCTCCCCCTAATCGTTGCAAAAAGTTTCAGCTTTGACAACCCACACTTGCGTAAGACAGACAGCTCTGTAGCTGCCCGTGTTCAGAGACAATTTTAAATGTACAGGGCTTGCAAAAGGGAAATTCTAATTTAAAGCATGTACCGGAGTTGCCTACAGCTGAAATTGCTCAACTACTCCAGCAAGTCACATCTTCCACAGAGGCCAGAGGGAGGATTTAGTATTAGAGCATTCAGAAGAACAGTTAACGGAGGGTGAACTCCTGTCTCAGCGACTGGTGTCATAAGCCAGCCAGATCCATGGATAATCATTTGTCTGGACATCTCGTTCCTGGCCAAACAGCAACAGAGAGGGCAAGCCACTGACTTAAAACTACCCAATGCAATTCAAGTTAATCAATAAAACTAATGGACAAAAAAATATATATGCAAAATGTGGAGCTCCTGCTGAAATAGGTGGAAGGTGGTGGAGGTCTCGCAAGGGTCACATCCCTTCACTGGAGACTGAACCTTTACAAGCACTGAAAGCCCTGACTGGAGGCACTCACATGCCTCTCTTCCCTTCTTGGGCACTGGACTGCTCTTCTTGCAATGCCAGGGTTTTCCCGTAGTCCCATTTCCCCAAGACTTCTGGCATTTCATTTTAGCGCTCTTTCTCTTACCTTGCCTTCCTGGCTCTGCCTTCGCCACCCTCTTATTCCGGGTGTACTTCTTGCCTGGATATATTTCTTGCCTTGGTCTTCCAGGAGGCTTCATGTCCTTCTCAGGCACTCGGTGAGGAGCTCAAGTGGGGCTGGTCGTCCCTCGGAGCACACATCTCCAAAGCTGCGCCGTCTTCATTTCTTGGCTGTCTTCCTCTCACAGCAGGGAATATTCCAAATAAGGCCTCGCTGCTGTATCGCTCAAAATCAAAATAGCTTCATTTTATTTAAATTTGATCACAGCATGAGAGGAGTCACTTGGACTTTGACTTCCCTTTTAGAGCTGTTGAGTGCTTCAGCATATGGTCCTGTTAGATCTTCTCAGTTAAACAGTGCTAAATCACAGCTCCATCAGCTTTCGGTATTTTAATGCTTTTCTTGGAATGTTTACTTTTCTGGCCTAGACCTTCTGCCTCTGGAGTCAAGTGATTTAGTTAGACTTGGAGCTTTTATTTTCAAAGTTGATTTTTAATCCTCAAGGCAGTGGAGAAAAGCATAAAACAACGAACTAAATAACCTTGGTGTGGCCTGAATGTTTAGAAAGTAGAAGACAAAAATAACCACAAATATTGGTTCTTAAGGCTCATTCTTTAAAAACACATTTTAGATGGTTTTGAGACTGACAAATCAGCTTGGGTTGTTTCGTTTTGTTTTGTTTTTCCAATGTTTTTGATGGCCAGTTCCACAACGTAGAATAGAATTGCTTTTTGTGCCAGTGCTGGACCAATATCCCAGCTTAGCGCAGAGGAGCGAGTTCATCTGCTCTCCCCACATGGTCACTCAAGCTGAGGTTCTTCTAATAGTAATCATGGTCTTCCTAAAATATGCCAGGAAAAATAAGAGATATTAGCACCTATGTTCTGCGTTGCATTTTGGGTCCTGTTTAGCTCTTCATATGGAGTATAAATATTCCTTTTCTTTCAGAGCTGTCACTCTTTGCATTTGGACTGCACGTGTGTCCGTCCTACAGTTGACCGTGCTGTAGCTCTGGCTACAGTAATTTTTCTGTGTGTGTAGGCATCATCTACCATTTTACACAGCTTTTTGGTTAGCAGTGTTTTGAATCCCTCCAAGGGTGGAAATCCCACGGCTTCCCTGAGCCCTGTTCCAGCGTTTGACCACCCTCACTGAAATATTTATTTCTCGTATGTAGTCCAAATTGGCACGGGTTGTCTCCAAAACAAGTTTTCTTGCCCTCTTTTCAGTGTTGAAAGCCTATATGAAGTTTAATTTAGTTGTTTATTCATTGAGAGATAATGTGGCTAGAGATCATAAAGCCCCAGTTCGCTGAGGTTGGATGAAATAAGAGATCCTAGGTTAGAAACACAACCCATTAACCTAGAACACCAAGACAAGCTTGGGCTTCTTTTCCTTCCAGCCTAATAGTTCTAGAACCCTTAATAAAAAATAAAAAATAAAAAAGAAAGAGAGAGAATACTGAAAACTTCCCAGAAAAGGAACAATCATTAAAAAAACAAATCATCACACCTCTTCAGAATTTGTTGTTTGTTTGTTTGTTTTTTCTGTAGCTTATCCAGGAACTCTGGGACTTGCTGTCTGCAGCTCCTCGCTGTCTCCCAAGGTCTCCAGTGTCCAAGCCAGGGAGCCCAGGAGCTGGCCTAGAAATGGGCTCTGAAGTGAAGGTGATGCCTCATCACAGCACCTGGTTAGGACACGGGGCTTCCCCAGCGATAGGCTCCATCAAGTCCAGATCACCTCCCAGTGCTCCTGGCAGACCGTCAGGGAGCTGCCTGGGGCACTTGTTAGTGTAGCTCAGAAATTGGCTGAAACGTTCATTCAAGCAAAACGATTTGGTTTCAACAAATGGCCTTTTGCCACCACATCTGCTTTTTTTTTTTTTTTTTGAAGCTTTCTACCAAGCAATATTTCTCGTGCAAAATGAAGTATTTAACCTACCACCTAGCAGCCATCTCACCCGAAGCCATTTACCTGCAAGCTCTTCTGAGATCCCCTTTCTTCTAAACACAGAAAAAAATCAGCATATGCAGCTCACCGCACTTGAAAACATCTCAGTAATTTTCTCCGCATCTAAACTAGGCTAAACAAGTTACTTCCTAGGCACACTGACCCCTCAGGGGAATTCGCAGAGTCTTGTTCAGGCTGCATTCACATTACAATGCCCTAATTTAGTCCTGATGTTTTGAGATACACATGGAAGCTAGTTTGTACAAGGTCACCCCCGACAGAGACAGGAAATTTTTTACTCTTACGGTGTGGACCTTGAGTTCTGAAAAATGCTTTTGCCTTTGATCATCATCTGCATGCTATTTTTTCCCCCGTCTTACTTACATTAAATGGTCTGTAGCAGAGGTTGTAATTTATGGAGTACTACAGAGCTATTTCAGGGGTTACATGTAAGGCGAGCACCTTGATTTTAAATGCTGTTTTTAAATGAATGGCCTCAAAAACACGGGGTAGTTTTTTAGCTGACAAGAGAGCTGAGGCTACCTGGTGTGGATGAGAAACTGAACTGCCTTTGGTGGCAAATTAAAGCGTTCAGCCATAAAAATGATGACCAAGGGAGAGAAAAATGATCAAAGGGCTGAATATACATTGAAGTAAAACATTTTGATATTCTCAGGCACATTCTCTCTCTCTCTTATTATATAGAGCGTTTTTAAAAGGTGAGACCTGGTCATGTGTAATTGCCTCCAAGAGTCCGTGCCAAATATCCAAGCAGGGAAATGAATGAGGTCTGCCAGGCAATAATTACCCTTCCCCGTGGCACACATTTCCTTGGGTGCTCTGTTTTTCTCCATTGCCGTGACAACACTTCCCACACCAGAGGAAATATTTAGCTTGCATCTTCTTGTAGAGTAGCAATTTCCCCATTTCCATAACTCAAGTGTTCCTCACCAAACAGCTGCAGAGCCTACTCGAATTGTTGAGGATTTCGTTTGCGACTTTTTTAACAACCGATCAAATTAGTTCAAGGGAAAGGTACCTCCAGCGTCTTAAAGAACAGCTGCTCTTTACAGATCAAACCCAGGAAGTATTTTGTATATGAATTGGCAGAACATAGGTTTCTGTACCCTGAAATATTCTGTCCTATCCCATTAAACAAATAGGGAGCTGAAGCTCAGCTCCTAGCTGCAGATCACTAATGTAAGTGGTATGAAAGTAAACATCCACTTTAGCTTTCACCCCTCTGCGTTTGCTGAGATTTGTATCATGAATGGTTTGCTTCTAGTTCATCTGAAGTTTCTCAACAATACCCTTGGGGAAAAAAAGTGTTGTTTTTTTTTTCTTGTACTGGGCATCAGTTTCTCCATATCTTTCTCAGATAAACTGATATGTGCAAGGTGTATAAAGATTCCTAAAAAATGAATTATTTTCTGACCTTTGTCTGGCCAGGAGGGGTCAGAGAAAGATGTGTGATGTTTAGTCTTGCCCAGAATATGCACACACACAAAAAGAGATGTACAGTAGGAACTGTGAGGTGCTCGGTCAGCCCCTCATCCGACTGTTTGTCAGTGCTGTTACATGGAAATATTCTCCTTCATTTACAAAAATATATGCTTGGTTTTGTTTGTTTGTTTATTTATTTTAGTGCAGTGACCCCGACAGTTGTGGCTTTGGGGTTCCGAGGACTTTTCCCCACAGGATTTCCAGTGGCAGCAGGCATTACCGCATCCTGCATTCGTGGTGCTGCTGCTGGCTGCACCCGCAGCAATAAGGACGGGGCCGGTGATCCTTTGTGGGGCTGGCAATGAACAGTAATAACAGACTCTAAGCTGTCGTTGTCATAGGAGGATATGAACAATCGTTGTTTGGGTAATGGAGAATTCAGGCCCATCTCATGAGATGATCTCAGAGGGAAGGGAACCTGCCCACAACAAACTGTTTGTTGCCTGCCCACAGATACAATTTGCCCCCTCCGTGGCACCGCTCCCAGCTTTGTCCCTTCCAGCATCCCTCCTCCCCCCGTATTCACCACACACAAAAGTCTGCATTGGGTAGCAGGACCCTCACAGGGCATATCTAGTCCTGCCTGTGCCAAAACCAGCAGGTACTTCTTCATTTCTGCAGACAACGCTAACCCCAACGCTATTAAAATCTCAACATTTCCAGATTACCTCAGGAGCGGTGAATGAAGAACAGATTATTCACGGCTCACACCCATTCTGTGGCACCCCGAGGAAGGTGGCGAGCACAGCACGGTCCCTGTAAATTCCCATTTTGCTGTCCTCCTCACGTAGGAGCCGGGCCCAGACAGGCTGGAACAGGATCTGTGCTGCTGCTTCCTATGGGGGCAAAGGCGGTGCGGCAGGAGGGCAGTGAGTCACTCCTGTGGGCATTAATGAGCGCCCAGCTGCTCCTCCGGCAGGCCAAACAGCTTACCTGTGAGGAAAATGACAGAGATAAGGAGAAAATTCTGCTCACAAAGGACCTTGGACGGTGCTCAGTCCCAAATCTGCGGCGATCCGGCCTGCTGTGTTTCAGGATGCTGTTTGGTGCTTGAACTCATCGGGCTTCTCCCTGCCTAATCGCAGAGTTCCCCCACCACACGTAAGTGCTCAGAGACAACCCTCCCTGGTGAGAGAAATGCTTCTCTAACAGATGCGGATCACTGAAGCTTTAGGGGCTGAGGAGAGCCCTGGAAGCGCTGGCGAACACGCTGTGTGTCCTGGCGAAGGCAGACATCTCCTCACGTCAGTCATCGCTGTGTTTCCGAGGTTCCTATCTCCCGAGCTGGCAGGGAACGGGGCACGTTGGGTGCCCGGCGTCACTGCCACCATGGGCAGGAGCCATCAGTTTTCCTAAAACAAGCCCGACCCAGGCAGATGGCAGCCACCCGCTCTCTCTCCCCCCTGTGCTCAGGTAACTGTGTATGGATTTTTAGCCTTCTCCCGGGGGTCTTTGAAACCACTCCAGACACACAGGTGCCCTTTGGGGGAAGGCCACTAGTCACAGACAAGTGTGGCCCAGATTTGTGCCCTCCCTTATCTGTCAGCCTGCCCTGCCTTGGAGAGCAAAAGCATCTGCCTGCCAGAACACAGCTTGCCCTGGCACCTCCGCACTCCCTCCCAGAGAAAAAAACTCACCAGAAAAGGCAATATTGCTACAAAAAGGAGGTCTTCAACCCCACCTGCTCAACAAAAAGCAGTCTTAGGACCTAGGCTGCACAGGAGGGCATCCCCTCCTCCCTCTCCCCAAAGCTGCTGGCAGAGCTGGGCACAGCAGAAGACAGCTGAAGCAGATGATGCTACAAGAGCTCTGGCAAGGCTGTTTGCCAGACTGCTGCCAGGTTCTTACTGTTTAAATTGCTTAATATGTGACGTTAAACAAAGATCAATATCGGAGACATGGTCTCCTTCCCTGGCTTAGAGAATGAGCTTGGCCAGAGCACTCTGTGGCTGTGCTAGGCATGGACATCCACGCACAGACTCGTCCCCTGAAGACAGGCTTGTGCCATACCAGTCAGTTTTTCCTGAAGTACAGAAGCACCATTTGACCTTGATCCTGCACTGAAATGCTCAAATGCTCCACGACAGTCCTCAAACACAGCCCCTGACTGAATTCATGAAGTCTGTGGGAGGGCATGGCATTTTGAGACCCGTGGGTGAAGCCACAGTAGAGGAGCCACCTCTCATTGTTCATCTCCCTAAAGAGGAGGTCTGTCATCTTGCCAAGTCCTGTAGGCTCAGGACAAACTCTAATTACCTCATTGTTGGTGAGTTGTAGGGGTCTGTGATAAAACCTCCAGCTGTACGCTGCATTTCCCTGCCATGTTTTCAGATGAGAAGACTTACCTGGGGGCCTGAGCTGCCGTGGAGCTCCCTGCAGCCAACACTGCCCCAGTTCCTCTGAAACGAAGGAATTTGGGGTCAGCAGGCTTTAATTCAGATATCTGCACAGGCTTCTGCCAGCTCTTTGACGGTAGAGGTTAAACAGTGAGAAACCCAAAGGTGGTTTTACACCAAATACTTTTTTTTTTTACACCCTGCACCCTGGGCACAGCCACCAAGCCCCCAGCAGGTTCCTCAGCCATCGCTCCAGCACAGAGCACTAAGGCTGGCAAAATGCCTCCACTAGCAGCACGTTGGGACTTCTGATACAGGGTGACATATACCACTTGGTTCCTACAGTGCGTGAGGTCTCATGGCTACCACACTTTATTAATTTCCATCTTTAATCCGATTCCCTGGACTCTTTGGGGAAAGATTAAATGAGCTGTATGCAGACCAAGTTACAGGAAAAGCCAAGGCAAGGGGAGAGACTTGGAGCTGTGGCACAGGGAAGTCAAAATTCATTAAACAATATGGGTTAACAATTTGTAATCAGAACCTAAAATAATGAAGACTTGTTCCTAGGAGGAGATTCCCCCTCTCTGCTGTGCGTAGGTGAGGAATCCCATGGACGCTCCACGTGCCTAATAAAAAGCTTTCCAAGTCATATAACATGAACAGAAATTCTCAGAAATGCTCTGGAAGCTGTCCTTTGCTGATGGACTTAAAGCCAGGTTCCCAAGTCATATTTACCGAATTTCAGAAGCAGTTGAGGCTCTGGAATAAGCGATGGGTGTCAGCGTTTAACCCTTAACCACACAAAAGCCCCAGGAAGACTGTGGGGCAGAGTGGGGCTTTAGGGCTTATTTTAACTGGACTTTAACCTTTGCTTTGCATAAATGAGCATTCCCAAAAATCTCAGACAGAGTCAGCCTCCCTATTTTCTCCCCCAGAATAGGCTCTCTTAGCAGTTACCGAGCTGTTCTGCATGACTGAGTTTCCATTTCCAAATGGCACACCGTGTCCCAACTTGGAGCTGCAATTTATTTGCTGCTTTGAAAGGGCTGCTCTCCCCTAGCCTTCGGAGATTTCAGATTACAGCTCGTCAGATAACACCCGGCCCAGGATCAAGCTGCAGCTCAGTAGTTTTCCCCCTCTGCTCTAGTGCAGGCCATTTGAAACGCACCAGGTCCCCACAGGCAAGAGTCAAGCTAGTCAGGCTTCGCTACAAGGACCTGTCTGCTTTGCAGAGATCCACTTCTTTCCCCCGTGATCCCAGCCATGTTTAAGAGCTGTGCAGGGACAGGTTTCTATCCGGGCAGAACCGAGGGGATCTGCATTCAGCTGCCCCCAGCTCTGCTTTTCTGTGCATGGCTGAAATGATCTGAGCTGGGCGCGAGAGGGATGGGCACGGAGCTGCGGTTTGAAGTGCTGCAGCGACTTAACTCTGCCTTCATTCTGCGAGGGATTTTGTCCAGTGTTTCCTAAATCCCTCTGCTGAACGGGTAGCGGGCTGGATTTTTGGTCAGCCCAGGAAACACTCAGAGGCTCAGCTGGAAGAAGAAGCTGCCCTACACTGATCTCCATGCCCAGAAATGGCATTTACCTTGAGCATCCCAGCTGTGGTCACAGCACATCATGCTGCTGGCGAGCCCCCTCATCCCTGCCCCCCGCGGGGATGAATCGGACTTTTTCCAAAAAACATTTGCGAGCTGTTTCCCCTTTCAAAACCCTAAAAACAGGGTCAGGAGCTATTTACAGCCCTTCTCAGGCCAGCGCAGCGCAGCCACAAACAAAACCTTTCTGGGTCAGCCCAGCCCTGCCGCTGTTTGTCAACGGGGCACAGAAAGGGACGGTCACACTGTGCAGACAGGGGCAAGAGAGCCCTGGGACACAGCACAGAGACACCCCAGCTGGAACTACTGATCCTTCACTCCAGAGTTCAACAAACCATCGCAGAGACTGTCATTTGTTAACAAACAATTTGGAAGTGGAACTAGAAATACAGGGAATTTCTTGCCACGGATGCTGCCCAGCACACAAATTTCAGGAGAAAATCTACAAAGTGGTGCTGAGGTCGCTCCTCTAAATAAATCATCCCGGCCCTGAGGAGCCCTGCCAAGCTTCCCAAGAGACGTGCACCCCGACACCCCGACGCCCTGAGAGAGGAGCCCAGCAATGCCCGCTGCTCTCAGTGCAGCAGGAGCTGAGCGTTCAAGTGGCATCACCAATAGCTAAGCGTTGTGAGCTGCAGAGGGCTTGCATGCCTTGCGCTCGACTTACGAGGCCGTTAAACCAAAGCTGCTTGCTATTCTTCCAGAAAATAATTGGATTTGAAAAGAATAAATCATTATTATTTTTAACAGTGCTATTACTCCATCCCAAAGCTTCTGCTGACCTTCAGTAGCGCAGCTCAGATCCACACAGCACCTTTTAACCTCAAGCCACTTTAAAATACTAATCCTCATGCACAGCATTATCATCTCCTCTCCGTCCGTGGCTGTGGAAGCACGGCAGGGCCATGGGCTGAGCTGCCCGGAGCCGCAGGGAGCAGTGTTTTGAAGAAAACCTTGCTCTCAGGCTGAATGTGAGACCGTGACCATGCCAGAAAGTGGGAAGTCAAGCAAACCTGTTATGAGGCACCAAGGCTCTTACAGTGATGTCCATCCTATTCCAGAGTAAAATAAGTGTGTTACGATGTTCTCGTGGTAAAGTTATCTATGCCATTTTTTCAGTTAACATTGAGAAAAAATAGACTTGCATTGGGATGCATAGCGAGCTCTGATTTTAATTGTTTTGCTTTGGAAAAGAGAAGGGATGGGGAAGGTTTCCAAGCGGGAGACAACCGCATTAAAATACTAAAGGTGTTCTTTGTGATTTTCTCATGATGAATGAGAGCTGTTGACTAACCTGAAAACGTGGCAGGAAAGGGTCACATTGAACTGAAACAAACATTTCTCTTCCCAAACAGTTAAAACACAACGTTTCTGAGCAGCAGCCCATGTAGACCCCCTAAGGAATTCAGCTGGGAACGGGCGGCAGACGCCTTCGCATCCCACGGCGGCGGAGGAAGGCTGCAGCAACCTCCTCCCCAACCTCCCACGTCTCACCCAGCGCCGAGCGATCAAGAGATGTTGCCAGGAGCAACGATGAGCGTTTCACCTGCGTGAAGGCCTCCCTCTCCTTCGCTTCCCTGCTGCCGTGGCCCCGGGCTCGCTGCGTGGGGCTCGGCGCCAGCAGCTCGGCACTGCCCTCCCTTCCCTCCTTTCTTTGCCAGAGCTAACACCGGAGCTCCCTGGGAAATAAAAGGGGTAATGCAGGCCTTCAGAGCATGGCTGAATGAAATGCCGTGCCCACTTGGGATCCCCGTTAATCCCTGACTGTGGTAGGGTATGGATCAGCGCGTTAAAAACAAGGAGCTGACCCCATCTTCGCACCTTCAGATATCTCCTGTGCCCGAGTGCCAGGGCACTTCCCTACTCACCCGACCCGGTTCCACCGAGTGACACGTTTTCTGAAGGTTTTATTCCTATACAGAAAACGAAAACTGCACTTGAGGGTTTTAGTGAATAAATGCTGCTAATCGTTTTACTTTCAGAAAGCTGTGCTACTAAAATCAACTCATCCGTTTTTACTGGCGAATCCCCTCCACGAATACACTCAGCACTGCTCCAGCCTCACCCCGGGGAGGGCAGCCAAAGCGGTGCCACAGACAGCAGTTGTCGAGACAGCCTCTGATTTAAACAGGGACCGGGTCATTTAATGCCTTACAGATGGTGGCACGCGGCACATGAGGTGGCACCGGGAGATAAGCTGGCAGATGGCCCCCAGGGCAGGCTGCCCCTTGCTGCTGTCCCCCCCTGTGCCCCAAGGACCAGAACCCAACACCCCGATGGGAGACCAGAGGCAGGGATCTGACCCCAAAAGGAGCAGGGACCTCTCCCATGCCCTGTGGCTCTTCTTCTTTGCCTTTACTCCATCGCTGACCACATGCCGTTAATCTGTCTGGGTTGCAACATAAGCCATCAACGTGAGCTCTTCCTAGACACTGCTCGATTTTCCTCAAGGTCTTAAGTACGCCTAAAACATCCCAAAAGGCAGAGACCAAAGGGATGATAAACAAACGGATCTGTTCTTTCACCATCTGTTAAAAAGTTGTGCTCAACTCTACCCCGGTAAATACTTTGACTTCCTGGGCTCTCTTGCCATCCCTCAAAAACAAACCATTTTTTGTTGTTGTTCTGAAGCCATTTCTGAAATGACAACTCTGAAAGACTTGAGTCAGTGTCTTTTGTAACAGCAACTTAAAAAGAGGAGATGAAATTTCTGCAGAGAAAATTGATGGAGCAAAAAGAGCATCAGAACAATAGCAGGTGTCAGTCTGTGGAAGTATTTCTGGAAAAGGGAAAAGCACAGAGTGTTCACATCAGAGACGCTTTGATTATAATCCCCCCCCACAATGACTGTGCAGTTGCAGCTGAGAATTATTCAAGGTATTCAAAAATGATCATTACCAAAAAAAAAAAAAAAAAGGAAAAGAAAAAAAAAAGCTGTCAGGCAGACTGACACCTTCTGTCACGTCACTGGTGGTGCTGGGCCACCATTAACCACCTCCATGAGATACTCACGGTGTGTTTGTGAACTCTTTTATCTAGTGAACTTACGAACATGGCTGGAATTCGTCACTGTTGGACATTCACTTAAAACATTTTTTTTTCCCAATTTATTTATTTTTCTAGATGGCATTTGAGGTTCTGTGTCTTCCCTTTCACGTGGTGGTATCCTGCCAAAACGCAGTCTCTGATTGCTGCTGGTCAGTGTGTCGGAGAAGCTCCCCCATTCTTTCCATAGGATTTCTTTTTAAGACACTGTTTTAAAGAAAAAAAGAAAAGGTAAACCTACAAAGAAAAGCCAGAGGATTAAAAATGGGGTTACCTAACCAGACAAGATCCCTGAAGATCTGCTCAGTCTGTCCCTTTTGAGACAGCCTTTGGTGATGATGGAGGCTTTGAGAAGGGCTCTTCTGGTTGACTCTTGAGGCCGCCTGTGCTTATCCAATTCTAAAACCGTGCTGCAAAGCCAAGTTTTGGATTATCACTGTGGTGTGCGTGGAGTCTGTTTCAGTTGTAACCTAGGGCTGTCTCAGGAGTGAGAGTACTGATGTCTCCGAACACACCCAGAAGCCTGCCCTGAGGAGCTGTGCAGGCGATTTGAAAAGCCGACGGCTGCAGATCCACACATCCCCTCAGCAGGACGTTCTTCTCCCTTCCCACCCAGCCGTAACACGCGCTGACACACCACTCTGAAGACAGATAAAAACCTAAATGCTATACCCACCGATCAGTCCCAGCTACAGAACTTACCCGTTAATGTACTTACATAGGCCCAAAGCCCTACGAACACACGCCACCAGCAGCTGCTCACACACCAAAGCCCACCTCCCTGCTCAGGACGGGCTGGAATACAGCTCAGCAGCTCTGAGCCCACACCGGGTCACTCGTTAGACAATAAAAAAGAAAAAAAAAAGAAAAAAAGAGCTGAACAGGAGGGTCAGCAGGAGGGTCAGCCACCTTCTTGGATGTAAAACCTCCAAGAGCTGCCAGAGAGCCCCGAGCTGGCTGCCAAGCTGATTTGCTGCCACGATCTCCTACCCTTGAGTCCAGTCGATAAAATCGCAGCGATTTGTGAAATAGGAACGAATGAAAAACCCTCAGAGTGTTCCAATTCAAAACTAAAATTTGTGATTCCTTGAAAAAAAAATGAAAAGTACAGTCCCGTGGGCTTGTAGGGAATTCAGGTTTGGAATACATGGCCTCTCGTTGGTTAGCACGGGTCTGCGGGGCCTGTAGCTGAAAGGCTCCCAGCACGCGGTGGGACAGGCTGCTCTTCGTGAATTTTCCTGTTTCACTGCCCTAAACACGCTGAAAAACACCATCCCCTCACCACCGGCTCACTTCATGCTCCGTGAGCACGTCGGCCTGCTGTCGTAGCAGAGCTTGGCACGGGTTGTGTTTTGGAAAAAAGCTCTTTGAAACCTTCGGTCGGGGAGATGGCTCGAGATCTGCAGCCAGCAGCGGGGCCTGGGGGGGGTCACCCAAGGTGACAGGCGCTCCTCAAGGCCGTGAGAGGCCCTCATCGCAGGCTGGAAGCACGCAGGCTATTTTCAGCCCCCCGTGGCTGACTCCCGAACACGGGCCCTGGCGCCGCTCGGGCACGCAGGCCGTCCCGCCGAGGCCGTGCTGTAGGACGCAGCTCGTGACTCGGGGCTTTCCTCAAGCAGACCCCGAGACGACAGCCCTGCTCTGACAGGCGGCTCTGCCCTCAGCAGAACAAAAACACTCGTCAGGGCCAGGATATCTGCAAGCACCCCTTCCCTGGGCATCCTTGGCAGGGTGTGCGGGAGCACAGGGTGAGCCTCGGGCTTGCCAGCGGGGTAATTTTGCTGCTTTGCTGGACGTCGGCACCACTCAGCCTGCCCTCGCTGCTCCTCGTGCCTGACAAGTCCCTGGGACACCACTGCTGGCTCCGGGAAGGCAAAGCTCAGCAGAGGCCCGCGAGCAAAAGCAGGCTGCGTGCTGGCCTGCGGGTGGCTCCTGGACTCAGAGCTTTGTTGTTTGTAGGATGTTTTACTGCCCCAAATGGGGCAGCAGCTCAGAGGAGTTGCTGCAGGGACCTGCACCACTGCTGCCCGTCTCGGGGGCTTGACTGGGTGACCCCCACCACCGGGACGGGCTGCGAGTGGCAGCAGGGCCTGGAGGCCTCCTCACACACTTGGAAAGCTCCTTGGGAGGCTTTTGAAATGCAAGCATGTTTGTTTGTTTGTTTAATGGAGGTGGGCATCGCTGCATGCCGTCCAAAAAGATTAAAAAAAAAATATCCTGGCAATTGCAGTGATCGCCCACCAGTGAGAGCTGAGAGCAAGTCTCTCGGGAAGCCAGGGCCTGCTCCACTTCCAGGTCGTGCGCTCAGAAGTCCTGCAGAAGGTGTTTTTTTAAAAAAGGGCTCTCAATTTCTTTTAAATGGGTTCTGGCATGGCAGGAGTGTCCTTGCCTTCAGGAACACCCTCTTTCAGGTATTTGAAAATCCCACCTTAAGGCTCCTGCCCTAAGAAACACCGCATACATGGACGCTCAGTTTTAAGAGCTGCCCTGGCTGGCTCACAGCACAGGAGCAGGGCTGAGAGGTTTAAAAAATAAATAAAAACTGCCCTTTCTTGCAGCCTCAGCCAACAGATCCTCTCCTTCACCTGTGACAGAAGTAGGAAAAAGAAATCTCTGTATGCACCCCGGCGGCATGTCCTTGAGGAGCAGGGTGCTGGTGGACGAAGGTGGCTCTGGGGACAGCTGGGGGACTTGGGTCCTCACACAGCTGCATCTGCGTGCTGCAAAAATATCAGGCACCCTTCCGCTCTCTACAAAATCACGCCGGAAAGAAATGAGCAATAATCACAAGCAGGTTTAGATCATGTTCACGTCAGGGTATGTGGGGCTAGAAGAGACTGCACATGAACGGGAGTTTTCAGAAGAAACAAAAAATAAAAGGAAAGCCATTTCTGCTGCCGCTGACACCTCAGTGTTTCCATCAAACACCAGACCTTTCAATTTTCAGTTTTGCTCACCAGCATCCTCCTGAGCTCCTCAGCGGTGGAGAAGGCCACATCTTTACATCCCTGAAGGCTCAGCTGCCACGCCGGCAGCCGCTTTATGGAAGCGCATTTTATCCAAAAAAGCAGTGTCCGCTGTTAAAGCTGCCTGCCAGAGGGGCACCCGACAGCAGCAAAAAGCGTCGCTGCAGGCAGGAGGCCTCTCTGAATGATACACGACATGCTCCTTCCCATCTGGAGGTCTGGCTGGGTTTTGTTACCTGAAGCTCGCCTACTGAAATTTAAAATCAAATTACGAAGGTATTTTAAATGAAAAGGGAACGGAGATTTACTATTTTTATGGGGAATTGAAAAAAAAAAATAGTTTGCAAAACTGAGATATGTTCCTTCCTAAGAGAGGATCAAGTACCTGCAAGTCCTAAAAAAAAAGGACTTTCTCAAACAAGCAAGGAATAAAGCTTAAGAGAAAATAAAAATAAACAGGCTTGAATTTAACCTGGCATTAATAAAGCTTAAGAAGGGATTATGTTAAGCTTGAAAATCACACGTGGTTTGATTTGGCAGCCCGTTTGGGTTTTCCTTCAAACTGCACTGAGGCTGCACCAGACCCCTTTGTGATGTGGACGGCCAGCCTGGCGGGGGGGCAGGACTGAGGGCTGCAGCGTAACTGCAGAATAACCTGCAAGTCCAAAGTCACTGAGTGATTTTTCACAGCAATGCTCGCTGAATCGCTAAAATAATAATAATAAAAAAATCGCTAAAATTGATTAAAAAAAAAACAACTGCTAAAATGCACCGCAGTGCAGGAGAACCCGCATGTTTACCAAGCCTTCCAGCAGCGAGGCATGGGGCATTTCTGGAGATGGGGTCAACGGGCAGAGCTTGAATTTTGACACAAAAGCTTAAGTTCAGGATTTTAGTCCAAGATCATCAGCTCAGAAGGATGCGAGCAAACTTTTCCTGCTAGCAACCTGTGCAAGGGCTGTTAAGGATGGGAACAGCAGCTCTGGGCTTCACCTGTTGGTCAGCCTGTCCAGTTTATTTCCCAGGAAAAGGCACGGCTGTGCAGTCTTCAGAACTAGAGGACAAAATTACCCTGTGGTGAGGGGGGGAACCAGTGTGGTTAGCAGTGCCAAATGGCAGAGCTGAGAGCCGAGCAATGCAGCAGCCCCCGCGCCCCTGCTGAGCACCACGCGAGCGATGCAGCACGGGACTCCGCGACAAACCTGCTGCTAAAATAACGGCCTTAATCCCAGCCGAGCGCCCGGATTAGGTGTTTATTAGGGTGACTGGCACTTCCCTCACTCCGGTCATCGGTGCTTCTTGGGCTGGATTAGGAGCAGGAGGGCCGTGAGGGTGCAGGAGGTGGGTCCGTCACCGTGCCACCAGTCACCACCGCGGGGGACCCAGGCTGCTGCTGCGCGGACGCAGGCCAAGGAAGAGTTTCAGAAACCTCTGGCTGTGGGGCATGAAGCTGCGTTGCTCTCAAAGCAGCGGCTTCCCACTGGTCAGATTATCTCCTGATTTGCTGCCTGGGGATTTAGCACATCGTGCCTGGAAGTCAGATGGGATCTGAGATGAGAAGAGCCAGAGGTCTTCCTGGCTGCACAGTGCCAAGGACGGGCACTTTTCCAGGTTCCCTCTAAATAATCTCACTTGGCTACAGAGGAGACAATTCCCATGCCCCAGCTGTGATACTACAGTTGTGCCACTGTCTTCTGCTTCTGATCTGTGTTAAAGTAACTTTCCCATGTTATCTCGCACTCGGTAGCGTGTAGCTCCCTTGCCTCAGGCATGATGCTAGGCTTCTGAGTGCCCATAAATTGTCCCAGTTTGCCCAAACAACCGATTTTCACCTGCTGTAGCCACCCCCAGGCTGGGACTGCCCCTCATTGCCCGAAGCTGGCACTATTCCCCCAGGACGAAGAGCACCTCTCGGCTCCCCGAAGCAGGAACAACGCAAGCCATCCCCAACGAGGGATCCCCGGGGATTCTTGCTCACGATGAGGCAACCCCTTTTTCTTTTTTCTTCAAATTGGCAACCGCAGATCAGATGCTACTCAGGGATTCGTTATTTACAGATAAGGAAGAGAGGAGTAAGAAAACACAAGTAAACATCCAGAGGGAACCCTCAGCCTTTGCTAGGGGAGGTGTGAAACGTGATGCAGGTGAGAACTCCTGAGGTGCTGTTGGAGGTGACAAACACAACTTGAAGCAAGGCCGCGTGAGGGTCACAGTCTGCTCGAGCTGCAGGCTGGGATTGATGCCCAAGGGCTTCGCAATTTACTCGCAAAACTCTGTAATTAAGCTTCTGCTTTCTTCCCAAACCAATCCTGCATGCTTTACAGCTTATAAAGGTGTACGTACAGACACATACACCCACACGGATGCATCGTTGGGAAAAGCAAGGCTAAGTGCACGTGACATAGAAACACGTGAGCACAATAATTGCACACCCTAAGAGAAAGCCAGGGGAGGATTCCCCTCGAAGGAGCCAGAGAGCAAGGCTGCCACCGCCCTACAGCCCATCCAGCATCCCGTGTACCTACGTGATACCACCTGCTACCTTCGGTACAACGTTAAGCATCTTTGCCGTAAATAGGAAAAGCGATCAGTCTCTGCTCATTTATCCGATCTTGCTACTACCTGAAGCTGTGACAGCTTCCCATTAAATTTTAACTCGGGACATGCCAGAGGGAGCAAAACATCCCCGGTGAACGAGCACCTCTGCGATGCAGTCAGGAGAGACGAGACAGGAACAGCTCAAAACCTGCAGAGTCACCATTACGCCAAAATTCAGGATGCCCACACTTCTTTCTGCCAACATGTATGACTATAAGCAAAGCCAGGAGCTGGAGACCTCCAGACTTCAATCCTGGCTAATTTCTGAAACATTTGGTGATGCTTTCCACTAAAAGCAGACGCAATCACCCTAACTCATTGAGGGTTTCCATATTGTACGTTCCTGTTCTAGCTACAATCAGGAAAAAAATAGAGATAAATTTGGAAATAAAGGAAACGGCGATTCAAGGTGTCTCACAGCAACGGAACAGAAGACATTTCATCGCACCAAATAAGCTACAGGACTTTGAAATATGAAGCAGAGACGGCAGCTTTCCGTAGCTTGGCTTGACATGAATGTGACAGTGCAACCTCTTCTCCCTTCAGTCAAATCCCCCTCTGCAAACAGACGAACGAGACTGAACACACCATCCATTTGAAGCTGCTTTTCTGTATTCCGGTGAATTATTTCATTGCCATAGAGCCTGACAAATATTAAAATATAAATTACAGGATTAAATAAGATTTTATTGTCACATTTAACTGCTTTGTCAGAGATGTACATTTTGCAGGGTTCTGTGCAGAATAAAAATAAAACTGTAGTTGCCATCTTGTCAGCTCTGATTTTGACACACACACGTCTAGAACACCTGGACTACACACAGGTGCTTGCAGATAGCCGGCGATAAAACCAGAACAAGGTCTCTGTTAAATGGATTGCAACACTCAAAGACAAAATGCAACAGTTTAAGGCTAACGAGAATAATGTAAAATAGTTAAAATAGACCACGAGATGCTTAAAGGTGGAAACACTCGACAGAAGGGAGGCAACTTTAACACCTCCTTTTTCCAAAGCCATTTTGCTTAATTCAGTACAGGTAAAGAGAGGCTAATGAGCAGACCTTTGCCTACGTATACAATGCAGACTGAAATTTGAGTCTTTTTCCAAATCTGATACATTTGAGCTTTCAAGCAACTGCTTTGTTCTTCTGGGTAGAAACCAAAGAAGTGGTTATTCACACCCCAAAGTGTGACATGCTTAAGATATCCTCATCTTAACTGCGTGTTTTCTCATTTACAGATCCGGGATAAAAGTCCAATAATACAAACCTTTTAGTGGCACAATTTCACATATTTTGGGCAATGTTAGTATACAAGCAGTAATTAAATAAAAAATAAGTGCATCCAAACGTGAAATTCTCTAAATATCCCACACTTCATGTATCCCAAATGGCAATTTTCGGATGAGAGCTGTAACTCAAATTAAAATAACCATTTACACATTCCATCCAGAGAAGAGAGGTAATAAGCCCAGGGGACTCCCCAAACAATCTTCTCCTACCCCGTCCCCTATTTATTACATAAAATAACTCACACAGAAGTGTAAACCCAATATTCAGATGCAAATAAAACGCAAGAAGCAGTTTCTGACGTTCGCAATTTGCGGACTCCAAAGTCCCATCACGGTGGAATTGACTACTTCCGTCAGTCATTTACTCCTCTATGTGCACTTTGCATTCATACTAAAATAACAAACGAGACACGAAATGAGGCTAGTGTGGCGTAAAGTCACTGTAAACCCAGCAACACCAGAATAATATCTATGACATTCATTTGGATGATTTTACCAGTCATCCCACCCCCCCAACACCCTTTACAGAAAAAAAGGCAACCATCTTTTTAAGTGATGCACACATTCTGCTAGTAAAAAAGTCGAAACAAACCCCTTCTCTGTTAAAAGAGCATGCCGATAGGTCGACCACATCTGTTTCAATCAGGCTCCTCAGAGTTAGCAACGTTTCTTTGCTCGCAAAGGCCAATTTGGCTTACCAGAGAAAGCTATTTTGAAGGCGGCTGATACATTTTTCCCTTTCAAAAATTAAAATTCAAGGCATGATAGTGCAAGAGGTAAGTTTTGATCTGAGAACATTATCTGTAGGCTAACTGTGCTTAGTTACTACAACCCAATTTATCGTCTTAAAGAAAATACGGCAACGAAAGCTACAAGATTTCTATCCATTTCATTTTGCCTAAATTTACCAGTACGTCCATGAACCTCACCAGTATTAGTACAACTTGATTATCCTAATGATTTCGTTATAAAACTTGCAAAATGTATCACAAGGTGAACAAACCCTCTAGTGCAAGTCTTCTACATCGCGTGCACAGTAATCCTGTGTAGTTCATTTCCTCCAGGTTAAATCCCCAAAATCTCTCTGTAACGATTATGAAAAAACAAACCAACCCAGTGTCACGTTGATTGTTTTTCCCCCTATCAAATCTGAGAAGTTTGAGCGTTCCTGGAATCGCCGTCAGGATGTGCTGAAGGTCGGGGATCCCTGGTCTGTGAGTATTCGCTGTCAGACGACTCCGTGGGTTCGAGCAAGTTTTCGTAATCACTGTCTTCTGACTCGTCAACATTGTCACCAACCGCTCTTTGGGAAGCTGGCATGGATGCTCCATTACCAGAATATTTCAATCCCGCGTTTGTCGAAACGTAACTGGAAGAACCTACTGCCTGAGGCCGAGGCATGAACGCATTGCTTTCTAGGAGACCGTGACCGACAGTACTTTCTTGACTGCTCGCATTGAGATCAGAGTACGGCGGGGGAGGATCGGAGACATCTGAATCTTCGAGCGTGCAGCCTTCCACGGCGAATCCAGTGTAGGACATTCGTGGGACAAACATGGGTTCCAGGTTATCTGTTGGCATTTGCCTGCTTAAAATTGCTTGCTGCAGCCCTATAAAAGGAAAGAAAATTGATTTAATGCTTCCATAAAGTACATTGCAAAGTAATTTATGTTTAAGCTAAGTTCCGCATCCCCAGCACAGGGAGCCCCAGCCAGGGCTCTGGCACTGCTGTAGCTCTGGTGAGGGGCAGCGTTCCCTGTCCCTGGAGAAGCTGGATCCCATCGCTGACATCGGGTCCCTGCAAAGAGCCACACAACAGGCAAACCCGCCACGGCCACGTCCTCTGATTTATTTAACGGCACAGTCAGACAACAGGCTTGTCCCCAAAGGGCAGGGTCTCCTTCCCCCTCACGTTACTTCCGCAGACGAGGCAATGCCAGAAGCCCCCGACACACCCTGCCCGTACGGATTTCACGGCGTCTCAACGTTTCACAGCAAACAGAGAGTAACATAAGCAGGATGGGGCTTAGAAAAAGCTGAAAAGCTGTTTGAAGAACGATTGCAGGGAGATGAAGGCCGCGCAGCTCCGTGCTGGTACTGCTCCTGCATTACAGCCTAAACGAGGGGATTCCATCAGCACGCGCTTGTTGGAGTTACGGCTGGCGCAGTGCTGGTAACGGCTGCAAGCGTGGCAGCACCAGGACAGGAATCCCCAAATGACCTTACCACGAGATGGTTGGCCAAGTAATTTTGGGAAGACATGCAGAGGAATGACGGACTGCACTATGAGGAGCAGATGCGTCCCGCAGAAAACGAGGTTTACCGTTGGTTTATGTGAACTACAAACATCAACGTGCAGTACACGTGCTCGGCTGCTGAGAACCAGGCAAATACTATTTTAGCACGAGCTGTAATGGTGAAGACCACAATTGGTATCCCGTAGCTAGTTTTAGGCACCGCACGTTCAGAAACACGGAACAAGCAGAGAAACTCCACCAAAAAAGGGAGTTTTTAGCGGTCTGGATACCAAACCTACGAGGAGGGAGTGAAATAACTTGGATAATTAGAAGAGACGGAGGGAACTGCTGAAGCCTTCGGATATATATAAGAGGGTACCATGGAGAGATAATCAGAAAGTAGTTTAAGGTAGAGCATTGTACATTAGACATGTTTTAACTGGCTTTTAACCCGTTATTGGCCTCCAAGTATCTGTAGAATGGACAGCAGAATATTTAAGGCTGCCTTGCAGCCAGGCAGACAAAATGCTGTCTGTTCTACTCACCACCTACCACACTTGTAGAAAAAGCAAAAATCAAAGCTGAAGAGATCCCTTAATCAGGCCAACGAGATCTCTCTTGACTGACTAGAAGGGCATATTCCCCTCAGGTGTATGACAAACTACAGCCTAGAACACTGACAAGGCAATTTTGGTGATCTGTCAAAGAAAGTCTCAACTGAGTTTAACGCTCCGGTGTCAGAGACAAAACCCGTTAACCAAAAATTCTCAGTAACAACAAGCTTTCACACAACGCTACCACAGGAATTCGAATCAAACATTCCCCCTTCCTCCAGCTCTGAGACTGATTAATTGGAACAACTCACTCACTAAAAACAAGGAAATTCACCCAATATTGAGAAAGCGAGGGAACAGAAGGCTGGCTGCACTATTTAGCAACTTGCATCTAAAAATATTAGAGATCCAAGCTGCGTGTTTTCTTCTTTCAGCCCTCTCACACGATACTCTGCTCTGGCACACGTTTCCAGTCCAGCATTTCCATCTCACTGGTAGTACCCAGGGGCTAGCACCGACTGCTCTTCCTCTTCCACCCCCGTCTTCTGCCATATGGGCTGGGATCAGCTCCAGCCGCACTAAATACCCAGCTCTGCTTCTTGCTAGCTCGCGCAGTAGCAGTTCTCTGGTTGCTTCATCTACAGCCAGGCAGGAAGCAAGAGTGACTCCTGCTGCTTCCACCTTTCCCATGGTCTCTAACCGGTGCTCAGCTCTTCACCTTTGGGGTTCAGGGAAGGAAGAACTCGGAGAAGGGGTGTGACAGATTCAACTTGGGTATAAAATACTGATTTGGTAACCGTACCTCGCTGCCTGGAGGAAAAACACATCCCATCAGGGCAACAGAGCGGCCTGTTGCACGGTTTGGGTTATTAACCAGGGAAGCGATCTGTTAGCCTCGGCCACAGCTTTACATAACGAGATACAAAGCCAATAAAAATCACGTTGTGGCTAAAAATACAAAATTTCGTTTTCTTATCATTTCAAAACATGGAAAGGCAGAGGCAGGCTTTGCTAAAAATACATCATTTACTTATCAATTCATTTTTAAGTATTATTTCCCATTTGCCTATTCCCTACCCTCTACTTTCGGTCTTCCCTTACACTCACAAATTAAATTAGATCGGCAACGTCTCCTTGGAAATGTCAGGCTGTTCACAAAACCTATTTACTGCTAACCAAAAGCGTCCTGAAGCCATACCCAATTTTCAGGGAGGAGGGACAGTGTGGCCGCCAGCCCACTACACCCACTCAGTAGGCCTGACTGATTCAATTTAAATCCCAACTCAGTACAAAACCTGCTATGCGGGTGTTCAAAACACAGCAGAAGAGTAATTCCTGCGGAGTCTCACTGGAAAGAGGAGAGCATCGTGCCTGTGTTACCTTGAATAAATCAAAGAATTTATTTGGAAAATAAATTCACAAAACCATTGACAGGTCCTGGTCTGTAAGCACAGTGCCCTGTTTCCATGCAATACTCCCCATGAATCTCTCCAGAGTTCAGGTTTGTTTCCATTCCTGGCCTTCCTACGCTTTTCCTTTCCTACAAGGAATCTTTTCCTGTGTTACTTCCAGAATTAACTTTCCTGTTCTTCCTCTACGGTTCCACCTGTCCCCTTTTTTCCAGTTTGCTAACGCTGGATGACTCCTACCAAAACATCTGCGGGGCACATAATTTCAAAGCTCAGGTATCGTTCAACATCAACCCCTTGTGCAACCTTCCCAGTGTTATTTGTTCTGTTTTGCTACGAGCTACCAGGAGCGTAACTCAAAACAATTCCTCAAAATGTTTGGTCTTTAGAGTGCCTTGTTCGGAAACAGCAAAGTGAAAAGAAGGTGACTTACTTTGTTTTTGTTCCTTTTCGTTTTTTCTCTGTGTGATTTGCCTTTTTAACTTGTTTACGTCAGCTTGAAAGGATTCAACAACGCGTTCACTTTTTTCTACATCTATGCAAACTGCCTAGGAGAAAAACAGAAGAAACACTAAGATTTTCCAAAAACAGGAGTTTTCAACATTTCCCTACACTGGGTAAGGAATGGAGATGAAATCTTGGAAAGACTCAATTTCAAGAACAGTTCTGGACAGTGTGGATATCTTATTTAATGTAAACGTGCCATACTAGATACTGTTTACATCCTCAGAAAATAAGCACCGGTCGTTATCATTAAACATGATCAGCTTTGGAAAACACAACTCTAAAAGCACCGATGAATCTTAAACAGTATGCCATTAGCAATTTACTGCTTCTTCCCCAAAAGGTTGCTATTAATGATCTCATCTACAGATGGAATTGAAAAATGTTAACTACGCTTTCAGTTCCGACTCTAATTTTTAAAGTTCACGGTTTAAAAAAGCCCCCAGACACAGAACTCGGCGGTGAATAATGCAAACAGAGGCTTTTCAGCTCCTTTACCAAAAAACTTGTAACTTCCAGCCCTGTAACTTTCTGAAACATTTGCTTTAAAGACAACAGTCCCCCAACGGAGGAACTCCTAAATAATTTTTCAGCTCTGTAACGATGTACAGGAGGAACATTTACCTGGTAAAACATAACAAAGTCATACTTTTACCAGGTAGAAAGACAACTCCCCGATGATGTCACATTTTCCACGTTTCCAGATACCGATTCGAACACCGGTGAGAACACCAAAGGATGTACGTGCTCTTGGCAAAAACGCATTAAAGAGTAATGCCATTAGCTAATGCGACAGACATCTGAAAATAAGGCACGCTCATGTCTCGTGGAGCCAGCGCGAACGCTGTCTGCCTTCTGGCTGCCAGTTACCCACCGCGGCAGGCAGGTTAAGGGGGGCCACTGCCACGGAGAAGCAGCAGGGCCCGGGGGTGAGCCCACCGCTTTGTGCCCTGCTCCGTGTGCCAAGCAGCACGGCTAAGCTGGAGCACAGGCAGAAAAATCACCGCAGGGCAGGCGTAAAGGGAAAGCCTGGAAATAATCTGTGACTACAGCCCAACGAGCAGACGTGTGCGCTCCCGAGGCAGCACAGCTACGTTGCTCTTTGCACAGACAAGCTGTGAACTGACAAGGTTACATTTAGTGGATGTGACACACGAGGCCCCCTCGGATGCGTTGCCACGTTTGGAGCAGGATCCACTCGCGCTGTACGCAAAGCATTCACAAGCTTTCGCTACCAGATGGAGCTCTCTGTGCTGCATGCGACTCACTAAGAGACAGGAATCGTTTTGAAGCTCACACAGGCCTTTAAGCCTGTGCAAATCCCCACAGCCTTCGAGAAAGCTTTTCTTCAAGGCATGCTCTTACAAATTGCTAACATCTCCCAGAAATCACTAAGCATTAAATCACTGGCTCGCAAAAGGGAAAGAATCAATGAGATCCCCATCAACCACCTTTCCTGCAGCCACTGCAAATGCACGTACTGAACAGAAACCGTCACGTTCCGCTATTAAAGTCAAACATTCTTGCACAGTTCACGAGAAATGGCTTACGAGCACTGAAGAATTGCATCTCCCGCACTCCTGGTTTAATCAAATGACAAACAAGCGAAGCCACAGACACCGACCAATGTTAAGTAAAGGAAGTTACCTGTACTTTTTCCTGAAGTGCATTATAAACCTGATATATAGCCCTGATGTCCTTCATCACTCCATCTTTGTCAAAGAAATCAGTACTACCAAAAAAAGCAGAAACCATTGGTTAGAGAAGACAACACAAGTTTCTACCTCATACTGTCCTTGAGTTGCTGTGAAGCAGTCGATTGCTGTATTTCCCAAAGGTATTTTGTTTTATCTTGCTAAAAAAAGTACTGTACTCTCAAGAACCAAAACCTGGACGGCAGGATATTTGACACCAAGGATCCTTCTGGAACAATGAAGTCCCATTTGAATGAGATTAAACTTATGCAGAACTCTTTAAGCTTGTCTAATTTCACTGTCAAATCGTAAGAGCTACTTTGCATTTAAAGCATTTAATTAAAATGATCACCATCAGAAAAAAAAACACAAGAACCAGATACTCCAAATCAGCGTTTCAGTTTTAAACAGGCTTGCACAGAGAATTCACTGAAAAAAAATCAAGTTACAATCCTCCAGCCAGAAGGCCTGCAGCGCCGACTGCCCGTACAGACTCTGCTTTCCCGAGTCGTGCATTTGTTCTTGTCAAAGATTTGATTCTAAGCAGAAAAAGTGCAGCAGGAACCAACTGTTCGTTCTCCTGCATATGCATAGTCCTACTGGTCTCTGGAAGGGAGAGAAGGGAGAATTTGACAAAACCTTACCCGTGTTCCTTAATAACTTTGGCATAATTCTGAGAAGTATTTGGCACTGAAGAGACTTTGTATTCCTGTTGACTGGTGTTGCCTAGATTGGGAATAGTAAGTGACACCCTTTGATTATACCTGTAGAGAAAATACAGAAAGAGTTCTTAATTCCAAGGTATCATTTACAACAGTCTTGGCACTATTCCATCTCTTTGATGATCACAGCTCTTCTAATATCCAGGGTTCTGGATTAAGTGTATAACAAAAGCTGAGAAATATTAGAAGCTGTGTTCAAAATAAACACGATAGCACACTCCCCAGAGATGGATCTACCTTCGTACGTCCTACAGCCATTTAAAATTGTGCCTGCAAACTACCAGAGACACAAGAATGGTGAAGCGACATTCATATCTCCTACAAGAAACACAGTACTGTCACCTCATTTCTCTTAAAATAAATTTGTTTGAATACTTAAAGAGCAAAAAGAACATCCACTCTCCCGGATAAATTTATAAACTGCTTGCACAGGGGAAAAAGAAAGCTGTCATCACTAACAACTGCACACCAAGATAGCACTCGATAAACAGAAGAACTTGTTCAGTAGTGCCAACTTCAAAATGGTTTATAGAGAATAGCAGTAAGAAGCAGAAAATAAACAAGGATTGCTTCACACAGAGATTGCTTACCTTCGGTTGGGTCTAAAAAGCACATATTCTAAAGCATGGGTGGAGTTATTTGCAGTGGAAATGAAGCTGAAGAGAAGGAAGACAAGATCAGGCACTCCGAGAATGTGGGTCAGCTGTTTATGAATGATGTGCTCTCTATAGGACATCTGCTGCTGAGTGTTTCTCCTAAATCTGTACCATCCGATAACGTTCTATAAGCAAAGAACACCAGAAAAAAAAAAAAGCAAAAACAACAAAATATTAATTGGGAGATGCAGATTTACCTGCTGATAAGAAGATTGCTAGAACTATATCATCATCGTCATTACCCAATTCTTGGAACAGCTTTATTACAACAAAATCTGTCTCAATTACTAGGGGATTAAACCTATTTAACGGTCCAGAAGTGCCCCATCCTGCTACGCACGGCTACTGACTGCTCAGCCTTACTGTGCTACAACCACTTGTGTCCTCGGTGGTATTTAGGATCCTACTTCCATTACAGGTTCTCCTTCAGCTGTTCAGTTTTAGCAATAAACCTTGGAGCATCTTCAAAACATTAGACCTGAGCAGACTTGACACAGAGATGATTTTTTCCCCTCAGTATTTCAACTGCCTGTTCTCTTGTATTGATTTGTAAGATATTTCCAGTGCTGTGCAAAGATATTTGCAAATACTTCTCTGTTCATGAGACGTGTGGGCCTCCTCTGCTGTGTACAGCGGTAAAATTGTGCCTTTAATTGTGATAGATGCACACGCACAGCAGGTAAGACACTCCAATTATTATTTTGAACACGAGATGTATTAAATTCCTTTAGTTAATGTAAACTGAACATTTAAATTAAGACGATAATGACAAAGGACTCATCGCTAACAATCTGTTTTAGGAAGACACCCAAAAGAGGCGCCGTCATGTAACGATGCATTCAGATTGTGTATGTTTGTTGGAAAGGAGCAGATTCTAGGCATTAAACAACATGACACCCATATTAAACAACAACAAAAAAACAGTAAGAAGCATTGGTTTTAACTTCTTATAGTTAAATCTGTACAATTTAATAGTCTGGATGTAATAAAATGTGCTTATTTTGCTAACAAAATGGAACAGACGACCTGGACAGCACTACTTCCTGTTATTGGTCGGCATTCTGACAATTAACGGCATTACATTTGTAATGCTCTGATCCCAGAACATTTGCAAATTTTCTTTTTTTGTTGTTTTTTCTTCCTGCAAGGTAGATCCTAAGAAAAAATTCAGCTGAAAACCGGCGCGAGACAGACATTTTTGAATTACTGTTTTTGTCTCGTCTCCGGAAGGGGAATTTGATACGCTCTGCAGTGTTCTGTTGTCAAGTTACGGGGTTACGGAATTCAGGATCTGAGACCGGGATCTTACTCCATCACCAGCGTAAAGATGTGTCTGTACACATAGATTCATGCACACAAGGTACATAGGTACTAAGCATAAATACAAGTGTACACAGAAGATTTCATTCTGAGGGCATTTGGTAGAAGAGGGAGGTAAGAAAAACCATTGCAATGATTAACATTGCAGAAATTTAGGACTTGCTTCCCTAAAGATCCCTCCTCAGCAATACTCCTGTCTGTAAGCAGAAGTCCACGATTCAGGCTGGTAAAATTACCAGAATATAAAGACTGCAGGTTCAGCGATGCTAAATTCACTCTTACTCAGACCGCGGTTGTGAAAGTTACACCTGAGTCACCTGTGGAGGACAGAAATCCCCAACATAGCCTAACACAGCAGTTCTACAACCAGCTGGAATGACATTGCTGTGCTGCTGCTGCTTTGTAAAAGGAAAAGCAACAACAAAGGTATTGTATTTAGCAGCCCTACCTTGCACTAAGCAGGCCTCATGTCAGAATTCACGTACTAGCAGGCGGTTTTCTGCTAGGTCTAGCAAGAAGGCGACCGGTGGATTCATTCCACCATACGGAGCCACATCTTCAGCTCTGCTTTTCTGAGCTCATTTAGCTCAGCAATTAGACAAAGCACTAATAGTAACCCTTCGTTTCTGGAAATCTGAACTTCAACGCTTCGTATTTCTTCAGGGAATTTAGACGTTGCCCCCCGTTTAACGTAAGTACCACAAATCCACAAACTTGTTCTGATGCGAGGCTTACCCTCCACACATCAGATCAGATTTGTAAAAGGAAATATTTCTTCTAGTTAGCTACCCGCTTTTTTTCAGAACCACTCTTTCTAATTATAGGCTCTTAATTATAGACTTAATTATAGACTAGAACAGGAGGAAAAGGTAGAAAACTTACTTTTCTTCGATCTTTAAGAATTCTGTCCAAACTCTCCTCATTAACCTTGCCTGCATAGTCGTAAAAGCTTGAACCAAAAAAGGAAAAGAGAAATGTAGGCACACAGTTTTCACACACACATTATACACAGTTTATACTCCGAGCGTTTCTCTAACAGATCATTCTATACGGCAGAAATCCACCTCTGGACTACAACCTCTGACTACAGAGCTAACAGACAGAGGCAGTTCTCCCAGAGGGAGAAGCAGAGCACCTCAGTTAGACGTGTAAGACTAGCTGGTGTGAATACTCTAACCCCTTTTAAGCAACGAGCAATGAAGTGTGGTATGCCTGCAGTTATTAGTTTTAAGGTGCTTCCATTACACACATCAGTTCCATGACTAGCACCTCACCAGCAGCCTCTACAACAAGGGGTACGCACATAAATGGACTGGGTAATTTTATTTTGACCCAAACCCTGCTTTGCTAACAGGAGGTCTGCCTGCCAAGGAGGAAAGGACAACAGGGCCACTTTACACGCTGCTACAAGTTAATTTCTTGAGCTCCAGTCCTGCAATTAGACTCACGAGGAGACCCTTGAAGCCCAAACAATTGCACCAGGGTCAGCAAGAACACAAAGAAGCATCGGGGTCTTTCCACACGGCTCTACTTACAGGACAAAGGCCCAGGCCCTAACAAGTTGTTATTTAGAGGACGCAGTAGATTTAAGAATTCATGAAGCTATCTACACAGATAGGTTTATAAATTCAAATGGATCACACTTCATAACAGAAGGGAAAGCATTTGAAAATAGATTCCTCCTCGACTTACCTGCCAAGTCCTTAGTCTCTGTCAAGAGCTGATATCACTAACCCCTAAAGCAGTGCAGGAGAACACTCTGTTTTAGAGGTCTATGATCTCAGCTCTTGTGCGAGGGGGAAAAAAACATCCTGAGCTCAGTACTTGGCTGGTAAATGAGGGTGGAAGTAAAATTTGGTTTTAAGACGCAAGTTGTTTTGAGTATTAAGACGACAACTCTTTAGAAATCTGAGATACACATTATATTAGCATAATCTTTCCAATTCATGCTCACAGCGTTTGCTTATTCGTTTAAGTAGGGGATATCTAATTCTTTCTTCACGACTTTAAGTAATTTTCTCACAGGATGAGCAACTAGTAGCTCGCAGAACGCCTTCATTGAAAGCTCAACAGCCGGAAATCAGTCCTGTTAAAACCCTCACTTCTCATTCAGTTCCTGCTCTTTGGCAAAAAGCACTGGAGCCAAGCCTGTAACGTTCAACATGAGCAATGCCTGCTAACGAGGACACAGTGCAGAGGAGCCACAGGCCCCCTTAGGCTGGCTACCTCTGAGTCAAAAGGATAAGGCAGAGTGCCCCCACAGCAGCACCTGCTACAGCTGAAGGAACAGAGAAACTGGCATCGTGCTCTGGTACTGATAAAGGTCACAGCAACTCTGCCAGGTTCCCCCGTGCTCTGCAGTAAATAAATTCAGGCTCTTGTGCAGAAAGCTCGTCAAGAAATAAACTTCTTCCCCTTCCTCCATCAGCTCAGTTGCTAAAAACCAATTCCTTGCCTGGGGAGGGACAGCGAACGTGAGCGGTTTTGCTGTGTGCTGCACGAACATCACCAGGCACCACAGAGAGTCTCCCAGACACTGGGATATTATCTTGCTGTGTGGAGTCTCCAGCATATAAATCACCGGGATAAGAGTGCCCTCTGTAATTATCAGATAGCAAGTGTCAGCCTGCAGCTTCTCTCTCTAACGTAGCTAATGCCAATCACGGTATCTAAGGTACTGCGTCTCTTAATTGGCTGGAAAGCTCTAAATAAAGACAAGAAGAGATTCATTGGGAATTCCTTCTAAAAAGGATTTCTAGAGAGCAATTTAGAAGCTATCACTGCATAACAAGTGACGACTATAGAGGAAAGCCAGGTGTAATAGACTGAGGCTGCTAAATGGAACACATTAGGCCTATATTTAATTTTAATTCTGGACTGCAGAAAAACAGAGGGCAGAAAGAACTGCTAAGCCGAAAGCTTTAGAATTACTTGGTGCAAGTCAGCACAACTAACGACAAAACAACTCGTTAACCCAGCAAGTTAATGGGTAAAGGCACACAAGGCGTACTGCGAGCCACCAGGCTTCAGCAGAGCTAGCCTAAGACTCCAGTCATTTAGATTGGTTTTGGCGTTCATCGTAATTATCAGCGGTATGATTGGATCTAATATCCACCTCCACTGCACGGGGGCGAAATTAGGAGAGGAAACGGAAGAAGCCCGTAGCAGCTACCTCAGCAGCCCTTCTGAACTAAGATTTTGTAGGAAGGCAAGAGATGCTGGAACTGCAAACTTACACCCTCATCACCGTGGCTGCTGCAGTTCACACGTTTCTGTAGCGTCACCAATGAGCACACAAGGCAAACAGTGCTAGGCACATCTGAGACGCTCACACGCCTCACCGAGTTCGGTATTCCCCAGCCAACACAAGGAGACAACAGAAAAAGCTTACCTAAAGAGTTTTGAACAAGGCTCGTGGTTATGGATTTCTGCAACAACAAAAAAAAAAGAGAGACATATGTCCGACTGCTCGGGATAAAGAGACGTTAGGCATACCTTGCATAACTTTTCCACATCACAGCTATGGATCAAACAAGCACTTGTGTCAGGCCCCACGCTGCCCTTCATGTCTCAGCAACACCTGATGACGCAGCACCAGGAAACCAGCTTCTCCTTCTGATCTTCCACTTCACTGAGGGAAATACTTCCACAGTAAGGCTCACACCGGCTCTGGTATACACAGATACACCCTAGCCTCAGGTATATACGTTTTAAATTATCTTATTATACGTATTTAAGTTATTTTATGGTTGTAACCTCTTCACAAAGGCATTCACGTTTTTTTCTTTCCTTTTTGAAACACCTTTCCACATTTTACTTGCATTCATATTCACTGCTGCTGTAATAAACAGCGTGTAAAAAGGCTGGGGGGGGAAATCAGGGAAGTTTTCTCTACTGGAGTATTTAACCTGGTGAGACAACTGGAATCTGTTACGGAAAAAGGGGTGAAACACCACTCCACAATGATTAGCTGCATTTTCACTTTATATAACAGAATTATAACTTTTTTTTTAAAGTCACTGCCATTTTTTTCCTTAGTGATAAACGCTAACGTGCTTATTTAAGCATCAAAGGCTGCCACACATCAGTAGTCACAAAGAGGGAAAAGAGCAAGAATCCAGTCCATACCACTCCCCTCACACCAGGCGTGACTTAACTTTTTGTGGCATTTAGTACTTCTTTAGTACTCCACTCGGACCTCTCACCAAACACAGCCCGTCCTTCCATTGCTGTACTCTGATCACCCAACTTGCCCGAAACCCCATCTGCGGGGCCGCACAGCCCTTACGTGGCAACACCCTTTCAGCTCTTCCATTTGAACGCCACCGAGTGTTCAGCCACAGCTCCGTTTAGCCCCTTCCTTCCTGGAGAGCCTCTCAGTGACTCACCACCTGCCGTTCTGACAGCCACAGCCTGCTCCCGACGGCAGGCAGAACTCACCATTCCCGAGAGCAACACAGCAGGCACAGCAGATTTAGCCTCGCAGCAGCTTTAGCACAAGGCCCTGAGCATCAGCGGCACGCGCGCTGCCTGAGAAGCCACGTTCCCGCCGCCAAGACGAGTTTGTGCTGCTGCTGTCAGACTTTGAAGCGACTGAAACTAAAGGAGGTCAGTATCAGCACCACGTTTTCATCCTTGCCCACAGCAATCTGTGGAGGTGATTTGCTAAACAAGGCCGGTAAATTTAATTATTCCGGCCTAGACCAACTCCTTCCAGCAAATACACTGACCACAAAAAACAGAACAGTAACTGAAAAGAGGGCGATTTCTTAACATGACTAATTCCTGGCTTCTGAAAGCACACTAGGGTGCAGCTGGAAGTGACGTTACGGTATTATATTGTCACCAATAACTAGGTCAGATCCCACTGAACAGTCACATCCAGCGTTGTCTGAACGGTTTCAGCTGCTTTCCTTTATCTGACACTCTGATAACCGCTATATACACATAAAAATTCCATCCCCTTATTTTCTGTAATTCATCTCAAAGCCTAGTGCAGGTCACACAATCCAGTTACCACCTGTTTTTCTTTAGGGATAACCAGAACAGGAATCTAACCTAACCCTCAAGATTGTTGCATACACACCCACCACTACTGAGCAGTGGCAAGAGCCCTCAGCCGTACAATAATAAGGGACGTGGTTTTACAGGCCGTTGTTTCATTAGAAATCACCTTCTGAGAGTCACCTGCACGATGTTTGTGTTAGCTAAGCTTTATAGATCCTGGTAAGTTACCTACAATCCATCCCACAAAGCCAAGTACGTACATGTTTGGGTTTTAAAAGACTTGAGATGCATTTCAACACCGAGTTATAGCCACGTATAAAAAAGGCATTTTCTCCCAGGAGCTTCCTAATCTAAGTCACAGAGAAGCTGTCACAGGCTTTTACCTCTCTTGTGTATCGAAACATCAGCATCAACCATCAGCATTTCCCATCGAGAGCTTGCTTCTGTTACCATCGCTTCAAATCAGCTCTGCAGCACTCGTGCTTCTTATCAACGCATGGTTTGACAAACATTCCGTGGCAAATTATGTCTTGACAGCTTACAGTGCTGCCAGTCAGCCAGCCAAATCCTCCACTAGCAATTTGCCCCCTTTCAGCACCAGTAAATCACGCAGAGCATTTACCTTAAGTGCATCCCTGTATGCAGGCAGCCCTACAAACAGGAAACTCTCTGCAGGGCCAATAAATCGTTCCTCCATTACAAAACTCCCGTAGCTCAGAATGAACCATCTCTTCTTCACAAGAAGGGACGTGCAAAAAGCCCCTCTATCCAGCAAGTGGCCTCGGCCATGAGCAAAAAAACAGCGCGGCAAACGGGTTAGTGCTGATTTTGAGAAGACTGGAAAATCTTTTGGTGGTCTCACAAGTGAAATAGCAATCCTTACTGAACCGTTACACTGAGACACAAAAGGCTGAACAGTGCTTCTCACAAAATTTCCCGTTCTGTTCCTTACCGATGACTTGTAGGAACTCGGTGTTGCTGATCTGCGAGTCGCTAATGCTAAAGGTCTCTTCTTGTCTTACCTCTCCTAGCAGAAATCCTTCCTGCAATTTCAAGGGGAAAAAAAAATAAAAACGCAAAAAATAGAAAAAAAAACACTACATACACTAATTTATTGCAGATTTGTTATCATTAAATGGAAGACTAAAAGCATTGTTATAGTTTGAAATACACAGCTGAGCTGCAGGTATATCCAGTGATGAGATCTACCAGGGCTGACTTTCTGATTCACAGCACCGCAGCGATTAGCTGTAGAATAACAGGATGTTTTAATGTCCAGAAATGCTCGCTGTGCTGCAAGCATCCCTCGGAAACACGCGATTTACGGAGGGAAACGGGGACTAGGGAGGGGAGCGCCCTGCCTGCAGCCCCAGCCCCACAGGACCGGGGAGGGCAGAGAGAGGCCCGATGCGAGGCAGGGCACCCCCAGCACCGTCCCGGAAGGCCAGGAGCAGGCAGGATCCCCCCCCCCCCCCCCCCCCCGGGGGCGCCGCGGCCGCCCCGGCGGGCGGGGGGCCCCCCCCCCCCCCCCACCGGCGGGGCTCCCGGAGCCTCCCTGAGGAGCCGGGGCCAGGCCCCGAGCCCCGCCACCCCCGGCAACCCAAAGCCCGGCCCTTCCCCACCCAACCGGGCAGCAGCAAGCGGGGACGCGGGGCTACGGCCACGGCCGGCGGGGTGGCGGCGGCGGGGCCGGGCACGTACGTGGTCGGCGCTGCTGTTGGCGCTGCAGTAGCAGACGGAGCTGAACGTGTAGCCCGAGATGGAAGCCGCCATCTTGGAGACCCCCCGCCGCCGCCGCCGCCGCTCCCACAAGGCGCCGCGAGCCCTCCCCGCCCGCCCCGGTTCCGGCGGCGGCTTCTGGCGGGGGCTGCTGGGAGTTGTAGTGCTCCAGGCGCACCCGGGGGTAACCGGGGGGAAACGGTCCCTAAGGTCGCCGGGGCCATCTCCTCACGCCGCAAGGCCACCGCTAAGCCATGGCCCCAAACCATGTCCAGAGAAGGGCTATGAAGGATGGAAAAGCCCTCCAAGATCACCTGGGCCAGCCACCCCCCTACCACCAATGTCACCGATGAACCACGTCCCCAAGCACCACGTCCAACCTCTCCTTGAACACCCCCAGGGACGGTGATGCCACCCCCTCCCTGAGAGGCCAACCCCAGCTCCCCACACCTTCCTTTCTGGTTGTTTGAGAACGCAAAAAGGTCTCCCCTGAGCCTCCTCCAGACCAAACAGCCCCAGTGCCCTCAGCCGCTCCCCACAGGACTTGTGTCCCAGGCCCTTCACCAGCTCCGTGGCCCTCCTCTGGACACGCTCCAGGCCTCAATGTCCTTGTAGTGAGGGGCCCAAAGCTGAAACAGCACTCGAGGGGCAGCCTCACCAGAGCAGAGCACAGGGGGACGATCACCTCCCCGGCCCTGCTGGCTGCACTGCCCCTGACCCAACCAGGATGCCGTTTTGCACAGTAGTTACATGCCACTGGTAGCTGTGGACTGTGTGGTGGTACCAAACATGAACACAAGAAGCAGCACAGGAGCCAAACGAGAGGAGATGTGGTTTTTCAGTCATATCAGTCTGATTTTTCAGTTTCAGCATTCAACTCTCTATTCTCTAATGTTCTACACTCACAAAGTCTGCGGGATTCTTCTGGAAAACCCTACGCTCTTTGTGCTTGGCAAAGGAAAAAATGTTTTGCCTCTGATTTACAGGCAGCTTCCTGTTGGCAGCGTCCTGTGATGTTCAGAGCTTCACAAAAATCTGCTGATTTCACCCCAGCCCAGATATTTCCCAGCACAGATCATCCGGCAGCGGGGCGGCCCATGTACTGCCCGTGGGCTGCCTGTCGTGCCAGAATTATTATTGGTTGCAAATAGATTGCAGAATGAAGAGCTCTTGGAAAAAAGTCTGTTGAAAGGAAACAAATTTGTGAATAAACAATGAAATCAGAAAAAAATCAGCACTGGGGAAAAGATTAAGAACTTGATGGTTTTATTTTACATGTTACGCTGTCACAGAAAGTCAACACAACATGAATCAGTATTACCTCAAAAAAATTCTTATCAGGTGTAGGTAATGGCTGCAGGGTAAGAATAATGCAGTTACTGTGGATCTGTGAGTACCCTGCTGTGGTCACACTGGAAAGATGTGGATGAATTTCCCTTTCCCCACCTAGGACACCTAGTGTTTATATTAACAGCTGTAGCTGTTCATAACTTCAGATCCTCTCCAGTAGCGGACAAAAAGAAACAGAACAAGCCTTCCTTTTGCACATCGCCCTGATTTGAGGCGGTCGCTAGGGATTAAAATGATGACAATCGGGCCGTTTGGAGCTGTGCTCCCGGGGACAAAACTGTTGATAGGATTAAGTCACACACTTTGACAGGATGCTAAAGCATGGCAACGAGGAGCCAGCAGCGGGACGACAGGCTGCCTTGAAAAGCTGCAGAAGGGGCGAGGAAGAGCCCCGGGCTGGCGGCTTCCAGCCGGCGGCCGGAGACGCGGGCCCGGCTCCCGGTCCTCCGCTCCGCCAGGGCGGCGGCCGCGGCGGCCCGGCCCGGTGGCGGCGGCGGCATGGCGGGCGGCGGGGGGCCGGCCTTCGGGCCCTCGGCCCTGGGCACCAGGCCGCAGTGAGTGCGGGCAGGGCCGCGAGATGGGCCGGCATCGGGACCGGGATCGGCATGGGGAAAGGGTCGGCAGCGGGGAGCAGCCGGGGCAGCCCGCGGGGGTGCCCTCCCCGCTCGCAAAGGCTTCGTTTCTGTGGAGCGGGCACGAAGCGGCCTTGCGATGCCGCCTTCCTCTCCTCCGATTGCCCGGTGTTAATCGCAATTTCTTCTCCTTCCCCATCTAGCTGGGATGCTGCGTACGAGAGAGAGCTGCGTTTTTTTCAGGACACGGGAGACGCCGGGGAAATTTGGTAAATAACTAACCGCACCGCAGCGCGCCCCGTGTCCTGTTGGGGATGGGGGTTGCAAAAGGGCACCCCGCAGTTTAGTTACGGGGTTAGTCCGTAGTGCTGGGGGTTGGCAGATGGTGAGAAAATTTAATCTAGAAGCCACCCGCTCCACTCCTGCCCAGTTTTGCAATGTAAATTTACAAGATGCACTTAGATAACTGTGATTGCACGGAAAGTGAGCTGGGACTTGCCGTGTGTTATACCGATAAACCTTCATTTTGTCACTGAGCTCAGATTTAAGTTGGCAAATTGGCAGTGCTGCCTTCATTTTTTTGTATTTGGAGGGGCTCACCTTCCAGAGCTGGGGTTTCTGTGAGTTGTAAGGCCATTTGATTCATTTACACTTAAAGCAAATACAGAATATGAGTTATGTGGGTTGCTGCCAGAGTGCTTCAGTAAGAGGTGCTTTGAAGAAGCCTTTTGTCTGTCTGTGCTGTATTGATTACCTGAGCCTTTGTTCCTAATAGGTTTGGAGAAGAAAGCATGGTCCGCATAATCAGATGGTTGGAAAAACAGCAGGTCCCCCATGACAGCTCCGTGCTTGACATTGGAACGGGGAATGGTGTTTTGCTGATGGAGTTGGTTGGTATATTGCAAAGTTTGTGCGCTTGATACATTATCAATGCTCAGAACGCTGTAGTTTAAGTACAGTTCTCACAAGTGACATTAGAAATCATGGCCAGCTGTAACTTACGTGAAAGACATAAAGCAGGCAGCTTAAACTAAGACGGGTGCTGTGTGTCAGCAGAACGCTGGTTACTGTGCATGAGGTCTTACGTTGTCATTTGGTTTCAGAGGACAAGTGAAATTACTTCAGTGTTGTTGATAGGCCTTACACAACATTCTAGGACAAAAACAAGACAGAATGGCAACTGGCTGCCAGACAGCCTGTGGAACTTGGATATGTAACTCATGGAGCCAGCAGTGCCAATGGTTTTCTTCTAAGTGCACACCTAGCCATGCATGTCGTCCTAGTGCACACCTAAAACATGTATGTTGTTCTTAATGGAAATACTTATTTTTTCACTAGATTTGCTTACACTTCTAGTTTCTTGACACTGCCTGGATTGTCAGTACTTCAGTTTTCAAAGCTTACAACATTTCTTTAAATCAATCAGCCTGCATATTCCTTATTTCAACTTTACCTTTCTGTCTTCCTACATCCAGAAATGCTTTTCTTCCTATTGTTGTGTAAAACACCCACGGGTAGGGAAAGTTGATTAATACCCTTTGTCCACACTCAATTCTGACAATAATACTCATTATTGATGTAAAAAATGGTCAAAATCAAGGTGTCTATGTAAATGCTTTAGAAGGCTGGTAACAGTTCTTTTCAAGAAGTTTAATTTCTGTCAGGATGAAAACCCCTTACTGGATGTGTTCTGGGGTGTTACAGTGTAGTTGTAGAGTGATACGAGATGGTTTGGAACTGCAGTATTCTTTCCAGGTTTTGACAGAGCCCTTTGCTATAATATTAAAGGAGGTTGGTGAAGAAGGGAGCTTTCTTGCTGCGGTAGTTTCTGTTGTCCTACAATCTCCATTTGCTCCATTAGTTACGGCAGAAATTGCAGTGGTCTACTAAGAAAATTGCAGCGAGGTCTAGATGAGGCTTTGTCAGTTCCAACAGGGAATATTGCACAAAAAGGAGGTGAAGTAGCCAACTGGCTAGGAAGTGTTGCTGCCGCATAGAGCTCATCTCTCATTTTTCTGAGGACTGGGGGGGGCAAAATACCAACAAACTTCTGGGAGTGAAGGGTTTTCACTGCCCAAGTGCGGGTGTCTGCCATGCAACACCAGAAACCCAAGCACAGTGCAGCGCTGATAGCTTTGCAAGCTGCCTTCTTCTATTTAACCAGCTTTTCCAGGAAGTAGCAGAAGCGTGTTTGTAAATACCACCTTCAGGACACGAGGAGTCTAATTCCAGAGCACGGTGCGGTCATGTTTGGCACTTGACTGAATGATCCCTTCCTGTCCATATGGAGTCAGGCCATGCAGGTTTAGCAGCGTTTAAGGCTGTTTATCCTTCAACTTGCCTTCTCTGCCCCAGAGACTACAGGAGTGAACGGAAACTCCCTGAAGTGACTCAAGCTCTTTGCTTCCAAACAGAGGAGCTGTTGTGGAAACTACGCTTCCACCCCCAAGCCTTCAGCGCAGGCATCTCAGGAAGCTTGGTTCGCTCTTGGAGCTCTAGGGAGGAACGTGGGCAGAGGCCTGAGCAATATGCTGTTCTTCATCAAACGCAAACAACACAGGCTTTGTGTCTAGCTGAAATTAGCCCTCAATTAAGAACAGCTGGCTAGCGCTACGCTCACACGGACTGAAGGAGGAAGGACTTCCAAAAAATGTTGTTTTCCATGCCGTTGAGGTGTCAGACTTCGGAGTAAGTAGGTAGGCAGCGCTTTGCTTGACACCCGTTAAATTCCAGGTATTGTTCAAAAAGCCAAACCCAAGCCACCCCCCTCCTCCCCCTGCTGTTACTGCCTGCAGCTGGCCGTAAGATCGTAGCTCTTCCTGTTAGGTTTGGGTCCAACGGGCGCACGTGATGCCAGATCTGCTCACTTCAGCTGCTCCGACGGAGGAGTGGAGACGTGTCACCGCCCCCCGCCCACGTGCCCAGCTCCAGCTGATGCCCGGTGCGCGAGCCGGTCTGCTTTGCAAAAGGGTTGCTCGGATCTCGTTGGACGAACTGGGTTATCGTTATCTAGTGCAGAGTTAGAAAAGTCTCTGTGCTCTTTTATGCTTCGTGACCTGCCTGAAAATTGCTGATACAAAGCCCTCAGTGCATGCAAGTAATTGCATTCAGATAGACATTAGCATGAGAAATTAGAAGAAGTAAGTTTTTGTTACAGTGGTTTTCTGTACTAATAAAATGTACTGCGTACTTTGGCTCTCGCCATTTAGGTTATAAACCAAATAATTGCTCAATCTCATGTGTTACGCAAGTGTTAAAGAGGTTTTCTTATTGTGAAGCATCTGGCGTTGGCACATGTTCTCATCGCTGAGAATTCCTCGTTTCTAGGTTACTTTTGGTGCAGATAAGAGCCTGTTCCCCACCAGGGTGTTTCTTTTCACAGTTCTGCTCAGTTTTCCACTTGTTGACATAAACCAGCTTTCAGTCAACACAGCTTTTGATGAGGTATCAGGCAGAACGGAGTTACTGCAGTTCATTCCCTTGGCTGTTTAGCTCTGGTGGTGGTAACAGGAACAAAAATGAGTAGTTCTTTCCCCCCTGTCATTCAGATGAGGAGAGGATGGATTATAGATGGGGAATTTACCTGTTGAACGCAGAATTTGCTAGCACTCTGATTAAGATTCTCTGCTTCTGCCTAGGCGAAAACTGGCTACACTAATCTCACCGGGATTGATTACTCACCTTCTGCGATAAAACTTTCAGAAAAAGTAAGGGAGAAGGAAGGGATGTCTAACATCAAATTACAGGTAAGTGTCGAGAGAAACTTTGTTAAGGAAAGAGAAAGCAATTGACCCCAAGGTTAAACGGCCTACTTGATATTCAAATGCACTCCGTGTAATAGATTAATGATGTGTTTTGAAATTCATTTGTGTTTTATACCTCATGAGAGAACTCTGACCAAATAAATCTGTACTTCCGAGAAGATTTGTCGTCTATTTGTCTTGTTTGTAACAGTCATCAGGACTAAAACGATTTCCCCACCGCCAGCGGGGCGGATGGCTGTTTGAGAAGCTCTGCGTTTTAGCTGATACGTTCTGAATTTCAGATGTGAGATAGAAAATTAAATCCTTATGCGGAAGAATGCCTACCAGGAGCTATGCAGCAGGAAGTTTGAGAGGCCCTGCCTGAGCAGGGCTGGGAGCAGCTGACCTCCAGAGGTCCCTTCCAGCCCCAGCAATTCTGTGATCCCGTGGCTGCCCTTCACGCCGAGGCACTGCCTGCTGTGCTCCTTTCCCCTCCAGCTCCGTACCTGTAGGGTGTCTCTGTTCTGGCACCTCCGTTGTGATCTCTTTGTGGCAGGCACCGTCTTGCCCTCTGTGTTTGTGCAGGGCATAGCACGCAGTGCCTAGGAAACCAGGGATCAAAGTACAAACGGGGATTTAAAGAATGAACTTCCAATTGTGTTAGCCTGACTTCTAGATGAATAGGTATATATGTGGGCTTTGTAGCAAAGAGATTACTACGTTGGTAATGTATGTAATGCCTGCTGTAGAGAAAAAAGAAGCTGATGTGTAACTGAAAAGCCTTTGAGTTCCCCTTTCCTAAGCATACCTATCGTCAGGTTTGAGGCTTTTTATTTTAAAGCATTGGTTTGCATTAAAAATTCAGGAGCCCTTCAGTAAAGATCGTTTCACAGTTGCAGACTTCTGGTTTAGGTGGAAGACTTCCTGGCTCCATCAGCTGAGCTGTCGGGATTTCAGATCTGTATTGACAAGGGGACTTTTGATGCCATAAGCCTTAATCCTGATAATGCGGCTGGGAAGAGGGAGCAGTACGTGAGATCTCTCCGCAACGTATTGAAACCAGGGGGCTTTTTCCTCATAACGTCTTGCAACTGGACAAAGGAGGAGCTGCTGGATGAGTTCAGAGAAGGTAAGCAGTTGAATAGAACCAGCTGCCAACTTACGGTTCTTCAGGGATGCACCAGGTAAATTTTAATGTCTGTCTTCACATATTTACTGATCAGATGAGGATAAGACAAGGTGGCAGTAAAAAGACTAGGAAATGCCTTTGCCTGTCCTCACTCTGTTTTCTTCAACACTTCCAGCTTCTACATTTGCCAGTGCCAATCTGTCAAGGGAGCACAGGTTTTGTTATACCCTGGAGAACAAGGATTTCAGTCCAGTTACATGGGAAAGGAGAGAATTCTGTACCCATGTGATTTATTTTTTTTTTTTTAATTTCTCTTTTGGCACTTTATTGACAGATCCAGCTCACCCATCCAACTGATTCTGAAATTATCCATATTTAGGGGAACTGGCAAGTCTGTGACTGTGACCTTTTATGTCACCCCCTCAGTCACCTTTCTGATCCTCTCTGAAGGTTTTTTATTATTATTATTTTATTTTTTTTATTATTTGCTTGTTTTTTTTATATGCTGGTTAGCTCCTGAATCTCATGCCTGAGGCTTGAAACTCCAGGACTGTGGATCTAAAACAACCATCCCTCCTGGGGAACTAAAATTACTGGCAAGTAACCATCTTTTCTGCCATTAATTTGTGTGATTCAGCCATGTAAAGTTTTTATTATCCGTGGAAGGTTTTCAGCTGTGTAAAGCAGCAGTGCAGTGTAACAGTACAGCCCTATAAACTTGCAAAGTAACTGCCTTGCAAGTTTTCCAGACAAATAAAGAATGGTTCGCAAAGGGTTATCCAAGAGGAGAATGAAATGACTTCCTTCTTACAAAAGCATTTTAATTTCTGTCTGGCAGGATTTGAAATTCTGGAGGAGCTGCCAACACCCAAGTTTTGCTTTGGAGGAAGAGTTGGAAACAGCGTGACAGCATTGGTTTTCCAAAGAGAAAAGTGAGGCCATCCATCTCGGGCAAATTAGATTAGCTGAGAAAAGTCTGAACTTTAAAGTAAACCTGACAAAAACCTCAGACACGTGTGTAAATAAATGTTATTTGAGTACACAGTAAAATACTATGTATGGAACTCTAAGGGGCTATAAAACATTGCCCTAGAAACATTTCAGCTTTGCATAACTTGCCTGTAAATTCTGTCCTTGCTACAACCTCGCTTGTTTTAGGGAAGCTGTGAGTTTGTGTGAGACAAATAAGGCATGCCAAATCTGAAGACCGGTATAGCCACACGATGTTGGCATTTGGAACATAAAGATCAGCTAGTATTTAATTTCACTATTGGTTAGCAGCAACCCATAGCAAAGGCACTCTACAAGGTAAAAATCTCATTCCTCTGTTGTGTATTTGGGAACAAACTTCCAGATGTAGGCGCTGTTTCTTTTCTTTTAGGTAAACACGGATATAACTGTTAAAGAGGGAAATGAATGTAGAAGCTGTAGCTCGTGCAAGAAGGACCAGTCAGTGCTCTAATTTGGGAATTTGGGAAGTTCTCAGACTCAGCATAGTTCTGTCTCCACCGACTCCTTTCCCATAGAGGCAGACTAGTGAGTGTTTTTAAACATCTCTCTTGCAGGAATGTATACGTGCTTTGTCAGTTATTTCCACTGATCCCATAAATATATAAAGACGTGATGTTATAATCTCGCTAGCATGTGACGTATGCCTCTTTCATTATTCATTTGCTATACAAAAATGTCTTAAAAGCCAACAAGGACAGGAGTGGGAGCAAGGACATGTGACCTGGGAAGAGTAGAGCAATGCCGCCGGGATGTGTGGGAATGGGATCAGGAAAACCAAGGCACAGATGGAACTGGTCTAGGGGGAGGTGTCCCTGCCCGTGACAGGGGGCTGGAATGACGTTGCTTAAATGTCCCTTCCAACCCAAACCATTCTAAGTTTCTGTGATTCTATAATTTTAGTTGTATAATACAAAAGAATTCAAAGCATAACTATAAATTCTTTTTTTTTTGACTTGTGCTATGATCCTTTTTTAATTTACTTGCCTTTATTTCTTCTGTTATTTTGTACTTTCAGAATACTACTATTGCCTAATAGAAAGGGAAGTACAACTGCTTTATGCCTTGGCACACACATTTGCCAGGTGACAATAATCTTGTTCTTGCAAGCATCAGGGAGGTCCCATTAGGCAGGCTGGTTGTGTTTCACAGACAAGGTCATGTTTGCCTATCAGAGGAATGCTTCTCCTCATTGCCAGCCCAAGCAAGGTTCGGGAGACCTTTAAAGGTCAAGAAATAAAAGAATACTTTCCCAACATAGAAAACAAGATGAAATAACATTTGCACCATGGTAGGGCTTCTCTCTGTGATCCACCTGGTGATGTCTTCAAGGTAAGAATCCTAAATTCCACCTTGTTTTTCTAACTGGAATACACGGATTGCGTTAGAAGAATGGTCGAAGAGCATTGGGAAGGAAGTTGAGTCCCAGTGAATAGCTCTTTGCACGTTTGGACAGGCTGGTGTTCCTAACTTGAGTGCCAAAACCGTGTCTTGTCACGTTACCATTTGGGGAGCTATTGTAGTGTGATGCGCTGCTCCTGCCCAACAGGACTGCTACGAAATGCAAGGGGTAATTCAGACACAGAATATTTTGGATGAAGCGGTACAAAGGATTCAAAGTGCACGACTGAAACCAACTTCAAGAAAAAAAAAAACTATGACTTTTTTGGTAGCAAATTCGGCATCAGGTGTAGTTAATGCAAGCAAAATTAATCGGCAAGTATTCTGGCAGGATGTGTTTGCGGCATCTGTTTTATTCCCATCTGTAATTTTTGGTAGCAAAGGCATGGTATGGAGTGAAAATAAATTGATGGTTGTCATGGGTTTTCTTTTAATCAATTTAGAGGAATTAACTAAGATCCATACTCCATGAGTTATGTAGGGTTCGGGGCAAGTATCGCTTCTTTTCTTTATAGGTTAGATAATTACTAGATTTTGTTCACTAGGTAATAGTTTTATGTCACTTTTAAAGATAAAAATTAGCTTCCTACAACAGTTAAACAGAAATTGTAGCATCAGATACATGGGAATGCATCAACCACTTTCAATTAGTAATTCTAGCTGGGCATTCGCAAGGAATTCATAGTAATGGTAGTAATAAATAGTAACCCAGTATTTTCTCTTGCTATTATACCGCTGTTTTTCAGTTGTCCTGGACAACTGCTGTATTTCTTTATGTAATTATTTCCACCTAAAGGAATACATTTTTTACCAGGGAAGCTTCTTAGTGGTGGGGAAAGGCTGGGAACCAGTCTCCTCTTCCAGCCCACAATTTGCCTACCTCATTATTTAGCCAAGGTGATGAATTATTGAGGGCTTCCACTTTGCAAAGCATTTTCCTACCGCTCCCAGGCTGTGTGTAGCTCCGTAGGCAGCAAGCCTTCAGGGATGGCACGTCGTTCCTCTGCGTTACCTTGGGGATCACGGGATCCAGCCGTAAGGAGGAGATACACAAGCTAATGTCACCTCTAAATTATTACTCTGCTGCCCCAAGGTGTTGCAGGCCTGTTGTAGGAGCCTTGTTGCCTTCACCTAAGTATTGCTTTAAGGCAGGATTCATGTGCCTGTCGACTTCTGAGGTCCACGTTCAGGTTTTCTAGTATAATGCTCAAGAGAGCGGAAAGAAAGAACCCGCAGATGGGTGCCTCTATGGGAAGGGAGGTTGGGGAGCAGAAAAATGGAGTGGCACCCACAAGCGGAATGGTTTGGACCCTGAGATTTGTAGAGGCCCCTCTCCAGTCTGAAACGAGCACACAGGCTGTGACTTGGGGCTAACGAGTTCTGCATCCGACCTGTGGACTGCGTGTTCTGAGACAGGGCCGTGCACTTTGAAGTATCACTGGAGAGTAGAAAAATGCTTGTAAATCATGTTTAGGAGGGTTTTTTTTTAAGGCAGTAATAACCAAGGGCCTGCTGTTTGACATCTGCTCTGCTGGAAACCTGATATTTTAGGATTAATGGAGTCTCGGCAGCAGCTCTAGCAGTGCCTTGAACAATGGCTTTTTACTGACTAGTAGGATTTGGAAATGACGTGTCAAAGAATGCCCTCGATTTTGGGCAGCTCGTCTGTCTAGACGATTTTTCATGAAGGAATGATCATGTTCGTGGTTTTCAGTGAAAAACCTTTTAAAAGAGTCAGAGAAATAAGCGGTGAGTTGGGAGCAGGGAGGCTTTGCCTGTGGTTTGGGGAGTTTTCTGGTGGTTTGTCGGGTGTCTTCATGAACGCAACGCAGTCAGGAGGGTGGATTTTAGTACCTAAGGCGTAAGGAGCAGCACCAGCCGCATTTGGTACAGCTCTGCCCCCGATACCTGGCTCCTGGTACCTGCAAACGGCTTTTACAGGTTATTTCGTGAGGCATTTACTGGGAGAGTCCTTTGTGTTTGCGGGGCTTGTCCTGCTGGGAGCATTTAACTTGGAGAAGAGCAGACCGTTGGATTTTAATGGGTTCTGTCAGGGAAGTGAACTGTCAGGATGAAATATCTGTCAGAGGAGACCGAGTGAAATGAATGAAATAAGTATTGATTCAAGGAGCCAGATCTAGGGGAGTTTTTACACGTGGGATTCTGCTAAGGAGTGGGGTAAATAGGTTCTCAAGACAAAGAGCCTTTGCATTTCCAGCATCACAGCACTTTCTTGAAGTAAATACTTCTCCTGTAACCATGTTCATATAAATTTAAAAGTGAGAAATACCAGACGTGAAAACTGCGACACAACCGAGCAAACAGAAAATTCAGAAGGAAGGATAACGTTCCCTTGCTCCTTGCCCTCCCTCTCGGTGACCAAGTTGGTGTTTGGTTGGAATTATGCTCCTTTAACGGTTGTTGCTCCCTACGGCATGGAGACAGTCAGCTGCAGTGCTCTGCAGGTTGGTTTTTAAAGTTAATTTTCTGGAAGCTAAGAAGACACGGATTTAATATTTCGTTCTTGACCTGCAGTATAATTCTGTGCTCTAAAAGGAAGAATTTTGGGGCACTGCAGGTTTTTTGAAGAGATGCTGGGTTACGTCAGGAACACCAACAGAGTTAGGGCAGCTGCTGCTGCAGAGAGGGCCGGCGGGGATGGCGCATGGGATCTCAGCCTGTCTGTGCTGTCAGCAGACGACTTCTCCAAGTCTTTGCCAAGAGCGTGGCGTTGATGTAACAACTGTGTTATCCTGGGCTAGTACCTACACACAGATACGGGCTCACCCTTTCAGTGCCAAACTCAGTTGTTGCAGCACAGTTTCCGAACACCAGGACGTGCACGGCCCACCGCACGGCTCCCAGCTACGAGTCTCAGCTGGGAGCGTGCAAACGGTGCTGCGAGCACGCTGCCCCGCGCCTTAAGGACCATAACGTGCTCCAAAGACCGACCGGGGGTACCTGCATGGACGCCGGGACGGTGTGTGCTGTAGAGGTGTTGCTGCACAGAGCCAGCTGGGCTGGCGCCTTCGGAGACTTCACTTGCGTTTAAGCAAGGGAAAGGTTTTTCTGCTGGGCGAGCGCGTCTGTGACTACAGATGGAGACGCTCTCTCCTGTGATTTGCATCCAAATTGTCTCTGCTCTGCGAGGATGTCTGCTGCAGCTGTGGGGTCAAAGGCCCAAAGAGGCAAACGAGGTGATGAAACAACACCGCAGTGACGGGGCTCTGTGCCCAGGTGCGCGAGGCCGATGCCCCTGAGGCCAGGCAAGGGGCTGGCACCGGGCCTGGCAGCTTCTCTGGAGCTATTTTGACGTGAGGATGGGTTCTGGAATAGCTTTTCTGCTGCATTAGGCACAGCGTGCCTTGCTTCGTTGCTGACACTGGCTTCTGTGTGCTCCCACGTTCCAGGAAAGCGCTGGCAGAGCTGGAGCCATTGTAAGGACAATCCGCGTGTGCATCCCCTCTGCTATGTCCGTCCTGCTGGCTTCCAGGGTGCCTGGTGAGAGGCTGCCAAAACCTGTGTTATTTCACACCAGACAAAATCTCCCAGTAGGGTTTTTAGCAACATACAGCAACATTTTCAGCTTCCTGGCACTCGGATTGCTTTCCTAGTCTTGGCACACCGAGAGGTAAAGACCACGCCTCGCCACGACAATAACCGCTTTATTTTGCGGCCCCATGAAGCGTTTTAACACTGCGCATCGTCTCGTGTGAAATACGTGGAGAGCACACGGAAAATGAACGGGCTGGGGCTCTGCTGTGCCTGAAGACCTGCCTCCTTCGTGTTCCCACTGCCTGCTGCCTGCGCTGGGGTGACAGGAGGGGAAGTTGGGGCTGGGCGTGTGTGCTCCTGCCCCTCTGTCTGTCCCAGTGGCACGGACACCTTCGGAGGGGATGGCTCTGCTGCGTCGCTTGGCTGGAAGTGCATCGAGCGGGACCTCACCCTGGTGGTAGCAGCTGGGTTGGAGAACAGCTCGTGGACAGCTGGGGCCTTCCAGGAAAGGGGATGGATGAGGTGCTACAGCCTCAAGACAGAGGGAAGGGAATGCTGGTGTGTTTTATTTGATGTAAACAAGGGGAAAGCCGACCCCTGGCTTAATTTCCATTAGTTAGGTAACAGTGTAGCTTCAAATGAGCAGATTTTCTGGGTTACTGGAAATTAAACTGGGCGCTGTCAGGCAAGCAAATGGTGTAGCCACAAGGTAGCGTATAAATTCTGGGCAATAGCAATGCATAAGCCTGCCCTGGAAAGCCAGAGCTAATAAACACCAGGGAGAGAACAGCAACGAGCCTTGGCACAGCTGCTCAAACAGCCAGGTGCTCCTGGACAGTGTCGCACGTCAGGTGGAAGAATCTGGATTGATTTATGGGAAGAATCGGCATTTATTAATTTGCAGTGCAGATAGGGTCGTGACCTGAAACCCTTCACGTGCAGCACGGGCACACACAGGCTGTTGCGTGTGTGCACAAGTAACCTGGGAAGTAAAAGAGGGATTTTTAGGTTTGGTGCAAATCCCACCACATGTGGTGAGAACTCCCCTCCGTATGACAGTGCTGTCTCCCTGTATTTAGGGTACCAGCTCTCCTTGCTCAGGCACGCTGAGGTAGAACATCCCGATTGTCTTACAGAGCCGTGCTTGCTCCTTGGGCATGGGATATTTGTTAAAATCCTTCTGCTTGCCAGTATTGAAGATCTCTGACTTTCAGGACGTCTCCTGAACCCAGAGCGTGGCTTCTCCATTTGGTGCAGCGGCAGACCTTCAGCGGGCGGGTGTCCGTGCGCAGGCACCAGGCAGCCAAATCCTGCCCCCTGACCCAGAGCCGCAAACAAAATCAGCTCAGAATTTAACAGCATGAGTTTACCGTCCACAGTGGCCAGACTCTCAGGCCCGGTTCTTTAAAGCTTAAAAGTGATTTCCATTTCTTCCCCTTTTGATAAAGATCTCTCAGGCTGTCACCAGATCTGTGGCCAACCTTTACATTTAAACAGCGTTACCAAGAAGAATACCTCTGTGGAAGACAGGTTTACACTCGGACGCATGCTGCTGGCAGCCCACAGCCAGCTCATTTGTGTGACAGCACAGCGGATGAGAGGCAAAAAATGCTGGTTTTGGGCCGAGCTGCGGAAGCAGCCAGAAAGCGACCTTCTGCTTGGTTCCTGGAGACCAACCCCGCGCTGCACAAGGCTGCCGCAGGGATGGATGCTGCGAGCGTTAGTACTGAAATACTCAGCTGGGAATCCATAAAAGCCATTTTCAAACTCGATTCCTGAAGTTCTGGCAAAGGAGCTTCATCTTCCTTGGTACCAGTCTGAACAGGCCGTGAGGAAGGCAAGCGGGTTGAGGGGGACGGAGGAGGCTGACACAAAAGCCTCTTCGTGTCGCCATCCCTTCTGCTCCTGCCGGGTTGTGTGTGCTGAGCAGCAAGCCACCTGCCTTGAGAGAAGCTTCTCCCTTCTCCTGCTTCTTCTGCTCGTTCCCTTTCTTCTTTGCTACCTGAAATACCAACAGTTCTCCTCAGTGCTTATCAGGTGCTTGTGGCTGTGCCCTCGGAGGCGTACACGTCCCCTCGCCCTCAGCCCTCACCACGTCCTGCTGGTAGGTGCGAAGCCCCGATCCCCTTCCGGACAAGACCTGTGCTGGCTGCTGGCGTACAATCAAGCCGAATATTCAGGCTCTGCTTCGTGATGGGTCCAGATCCTCCCTGTGGCCGTCAGGCAGAGCCCTCGCTCCCTCTCCACGCAGCCTGCGTGTCACCAGGGATGGAGGGAAGGTGTCGGTGTGGCTTGCTCCTGAGGGCCGGCTCCTGAGCCAGACCGAGCCAAACCAAGCCAAACCGAGCCAAACCGAGCCAGGCCAGGCCGGGCAGACCCCTCTCAGCAGGCTGCCGATGGCCGCAGCCCTGTGAGCCCGGCTTTCCGCCGGCCCTGCGCTGTCCAGCGCCTCTCCCCGAGGAGGAGCCGCGCCAGCAGGAGGCAGCCTTGGCCGCCTCTGGGGCAGCCGGGACCGGTGCAGGGCTTCAGGGGCGGTCGGGGCCGGGGCTCCGGGGCACTGCGGGGAGCGGGGCCCGAGCTGTGCCCGCTCCCCACGGGGGGTGCCCGGGCCTGGGCTCCGCACCGGGGGGCGGCGGGCGCGGAGCCCCCCGCAAGGTGCGGGCCGGGCCCTGCCTGGGCGGCCGGCGCCGGGCCCCGCTCAGGAAGTGACAAGCGCATTTCCTCCCTCCTCCTCCTCCTCCTCCTCCTCCTCCTCCTCCTCCTCCTCCTCCTCCTCTCCCCGGCAGGAGGGAGCGCGGCTCGGAGCGGCGCCCACAGCCGGCCCGGCCGGGCCGCGCCGCCGCCACGGTAAGAGCCGGGCCGGGGGGCGCACAAAGGGCGGCGGGGGGAGGACCCGCAGGGGACCGGGGAGACACTGGGGGGACACCGAGGGGACCGAGGGGGACACGGGGGGACCCTGCCCGCCGCCTCGGCCCCGGGGGAGGGCGGGCACGGCCGGGCGGGGGCCGCGGCACGGCGCTGGGGATGCCCGGGGTGGGGTGGGGGGCTCGTAAGCCCCGCGTGTGTAGGGCCGGCCTCAATTAATTAGGGTTGGTCATTAACCCCCCCCCGCCCTCCCCACCCTCGGTAGATGGCAAAGCTCGGGGACCCCCCGTCTGGCACCTCAGGGACCCCCCGCTTTGTCACCCCGGGCCCCCCGGTCTCGGCTCGCCGTGTAGGGTCTCAGGGCACTCATCCTGCAGCCCCACAGCCCCCGGTGCTGGGCAGCCGAGAGGTGCTGAGCCCTTAACCAGGAGCTGTGCCGCCACACCGAGCTGCGCCCCAACGCCGGGCCCGGCGTGCAGGTGGCCGTTTCCCGGCCGAAACGGTGCGTGGTGCCTTCCCCTCGAGTCCCCGAGCGATGACCGAGTGGATTTTCACGGCATAAAAGCTACCCACGCACTGCCGAGGTCGGCCCGGCTCGCAAGCAGGCTGTGAAGGCACCGCAGGCTCGGAGCATCCCCGCTGCGGATCCTCCTTGCCCACGCACGCTGGCACCCCTGGCCCTGCTCGGCAGCCCGTGGGCCGCGCGGTGCCGGCAGCTCGGAGGCAGCCAAGTGTCCTCGGCGTCACGCACGGTCCCCTCGTCCTGCCCCAAGCTGGGACACGCACCGAGGTTTGGCGCAGCGGGGAGGAAGGCGACGAGAGAAAACGTCAAGAGGAAACCAGCCGAAGCCGTCGGCCGCGGGACTGCGCCCTTCTCACCTCCCCACGAGGGCTGGGGACGTGCCACGCTGCGGTGCCCGCACAGCCCAGCCGCCGTTTCGTCTTCAATCCCCGCGTCCGGGCTCTGTGCTTCCAGGATCGACCCGGAGGAGGGAGGGAGGGACGGCTCGGGCCGTGCTGCATGTGGCCAGGATCTCCGCGAGCGGCTCCGGCTCCTGTTGCAGCGGGCGGACGGCCGCTGGGAGGACGATCAGCGGGAGCTCAGCCTGCCGGATCCAAAACTTTGCCTTCGCGCGTCGAAGCGGGGTGAATCGGCGCAGAGCGTAAGCGATTGCTGCGGACGGGATCCGGAATTTTATACGTGGAGATCAAGCGGGCTGCCAGACGGATCCGGCAGTGATTTTAGGCTGGCTTTCAAGTATGGATGCATGAATTAATAAATACGTCTGCATAAATACGCACGCATGCAAATAGGTGAGCGTATACCAACATAAACCCCCAAATCTGCTGCAGTTAATTACGTGCAATTAATTCTTTCTAGTGTCAAAGGCTTGTTTCACTTTCAGCAAGCGCGTTGGCAGAGCGAGACGCGCAGCTTTTTGCCCAAACCCCTGTGTTTTGGCGTAGAACCCGTGCAGGGGGTGGGTAGAGGAGGTGGTGGAGGGGGGACGAGGGGGGCTGCGAAGTTTGTCTGCTTTATGGCTGCCGGTCCACTTCTGATTTCTCAAGTGCCAGTTGCGTGGCTTGGGGCTGTTCTATTTGCCTTTTTGTAACGTACAGAGCTTCTGGTTTTGTCCATCCCCATCAGCACGGACGTGCTTTGTGCTTTCCGTGTAAAAACTCGGGTGGACAAGAGGCCCCCCGGGCCGAAAGGCGCGATCTGGGTTGTGTTCCTGTCCCCCTCTGGTGTCTCGCGGCTTGCGGGAGCACTTTGCTGGATCTGGTCCCGGTTGATGCTGAGCTGGGGCAGGGCAGGCGTTGGAGCAGCGGGGCTGGAGCAGGCAGAGGCGCTGGGATGCTCGCAGCCCCGGCACAGCCCAGCTTTCGTGCCAGCTCCACGCTCACCTGGCCGCTTTCGTGGGGTTTACATAGTTGCTCCTGCCTCGCTCCCCGGCCAAGCCGTCTGTGGCTGAGTTCATGACATTTCTTTTTGCTCCTTTCTCTCCGGAAAGAGGGAGGTGGAGGAAGGGGAAGCAAGCCTGCCGGCGTGGGGAAGCAGCAGGCAAACAGCCGGGGGGGCTGCGCCTGCCGGGGGTCCCACGTGTGCCTGTTGCGGGCGCTGCGGGTCGGGGCAGCAATCGCTGCTTTTTGGGTGTTTGTGGCACCGGCATCCCCACCACGGGGGCTGCGTGCCTGCTCCTCATGCTAAATTTAAACTAACTGGGTGAAGAAAAGGGGGTTTTGTGCCCTGCTGCTCCTCCACAGGTCGTTACACAGCTCGTTTGGCGGGGGGCTGATGAGCGGCTGCCGCGTGGGACCCCCTCCCCGCCCCACTCCCCCCACTTCTTTGCATGCGTACGAGCCCGAGCGCTGCGGTGACCCGTGCGCTGCGAGTGCTGCAGGCGGAGAGATGGGCATGACACCTGACCTCCCCATCTGCGCTGGTTGTCACCCTTTTTCCGCCCCCCGACAAGCCTCTGGGTGCACCCGTGGCTCCCGAACCTCCCTGGTGTGCCGGGCTGTGCCGCAGAGCCTGGTGCTGGTGGTGATGGGGGGCAGCCCCCGGGTGGATCTGCTCCCACAGCACTCGGGGGACAATCCCTCCAGCCCACACCACATTATTTGAGGGGTGCCGGTCGCAGAGGAGCAGGCTCGAACCCCGAAGCTCCCGTTCTATGCTCCGGCTGCCCTGGTAACAGCAGCCACGCCGTGTTTATGAGCGAGGACTTCACTTCCCCAAGGTCACGCTCCGAGTCCCCCGGCTGCCCGTGACCCAGCTGCGCAGGACGTGAGCGAGCCGGGGAGCAGATCCACGGGCTGCTGTGGTTTTCCAGACTTTTACGAGCTGGCTGCCTTCAGGGAGACCAAGTTCCCAGGGAAGGGCCTGTGCCTGAAGTCCCGCCAAGCTGGTGCGAGCAGGGGCTGCGTAAATCTTCGCTCACGGGCAGGTGAAGCAGGTACTGGGAATTAAAATGTGAATGCACACGCAGAATTTCTTCTGGCTCCGGGCAGCTGATGTGCGAGGAGCTCCTGCGAGCTTCGGTGGTGTGCAGCTGCGGGGTGTGGGTCCCTGTGCTGGTACCCACGGCAGTTCGGCTCCCTGACCACTGCTTTTTGATGTAAAGTTTACAAAAATGGGTGAGCAAGTGCCAAAAATACGTGCTGGTGGAGGGTCTGGGTTCCGTGCCCCCCGCTCCACAAATAATACAAAGCCTGAGGCAGGCTTGCTCGTAGCTGTCGCTTTCCGAGGATTAAATGTCGCAGCGTCGGTATCGCTCCTCCGCAGCCCGTTGGAAGCATCCCCCGGGCCGGGTCGTTCCCCATCTTCGTGGCTCCTGGCCGCAGCTTTTGCTTTCAGCAGCCAAAATCCGGGCTTTGCGCCGTGCGGTAGGTAGGGGAGCGGAGCGAGGGGAGGGTTTGGCTTCGTGGCTGCTCTGCGCTCTCCGAGGGTCTGTAAAGAAGGAAAGCTGGCAGACTGTGCTCGGCAGCTGGGAAACCTGTGAGGGGTTAGGGTTTGAATTATTTGGAGCCGGTGTCGAAGAAAGGTCCGTGCTTAGTGCCCGCTGCTTAACATCACCCCAGGCTTCTCCTGGCGACAAACCCGAGCGGCGTTTTGCTTTCTCCTTAGCGCAGCACCCAAACAGGCGCTGACCGGCTCTCCGCGTTGTGCGTCGCTCCTCGTGCTCCTCGCGGGGCGTTTTGTTGTTCCTGGTGCCTCTAAAAGCCCCCGGATCTCGTTTTCCGCACCTCCGCTCCTCCTCGGGGTGGCATTTCTGCCCGTGGAGCAGGAGGAAGAGGGACGTGAGGAGAGGATCCAGGTGTTGAAGACTTCAGGGGGAAAAGTGGCAGAGTTTTTTTCCCCGTTTCGGCGTGTTCACCCTGCTGTAAATGGCTTGGCACCCGGTGGGAGGGGAGCGGTCATGCCCCGTCCCGCTGGGGAGCTCGAGGAAGGCCGAGCAGGATGCCGTCGGTGCCAGCTGAAATAAAACCAGGTTTTCATTTCCAGTTACCGCTGGATTATTATTTTTTTCTTTTGTCTCAGAGACAGGGCTGAAGAAATCGGGGCTTTTACAGGTGCCAGGCTGCAGCGGGGCTCCCCCCCCCCCCCAGCACCCCCGTTGGATGAGGCATCCCTCCTGCTGCCAGTGGGAAAATTCGCTGTGGGTTTTGCTTCTCCAGGGGACCGCGGGGTGTGGGGACACGCTGCTGCTTTTGGGCAGCTGCCCCCGATGTGTCGGAGCTGTGCCCACGCTGCCAGCAGCTCAAGGGGGGGGCACGAGCGTGCGTGCGGCGACGGGGAAATGTTCCCCGCTCCGGCCCTCGGGGAGCAGCTCGAGGAGCCAAAGCTACCCGAGGTGTGGGCTATACGTGCCGCTGACACCTTACGGGAGCGGGGAGCGTGTCAGAGCAACAGATTGGGTGTTGTTCCAGCTCCGCGAGTGCCTCCCGGAGATATTAAAAACACCGGCTGAAAGCTAGGGCAGAGCTCCCCGTGAATGGCTCCCTGGAAATGTTGCCGAGCGCGCTCAGGTGCCGCCGGGCTCTGGTTGAAACGGGGAAACACAACGAGCGGGTGTTCGCTTTGGCTTCTTCCTCCAAGGGAAGGACTTTTGAGGGAAGGGGAAGCATCCTGCGCTGTTCCCCATCGCCAAACGAAGCCGTCCTGCCCTCACCTTGGTGCTGGCGGCGACTTTGTGGGGCTGCACACTGCGCAGCGGTGGGAAACACCCGATTTCCCCCAGAAACGAGGATGCCCCGTGCCCACCGCTCTGCCCACGGGTAGGGGTAACGCTGGCAGAGCCTGGCCCCGAGGCAGGAGGCTGCCTGACCCCGCTTCTCCCCTCGGGGCACGGCAGCGGAGGTGCAGCGGGGTGTCCTGGGGATGGGCTCCTTGGCAGCCTGCGCACGTAGGAGCCGTCTTCTGGTAACAGATTGCTGGGTGTTGAATGAACCCGAGGAAAACAAGAAATGCGACGGCTGCAGGGGCGACGCGAGTTTGCCGCTCGGTCTGCCAGGTCCCCGCTAATTCAGACAACGCGCAGATGTTTGGCTCCGCTTTCATTACGGAGATTTATGGAAGAGGCAGGGCTGGGAAATGCCTTTCCCGAGGGCTGGAGCGACGGAGGTGGCAGCGGTGGCACGGGGGCGAAGCTTTCCTGGCCCCTTCCCTTTGGGGATGCGCCGCTGCTGTACCCTGCCGAGGAAACGTCCATGGCAGCGCATGGACAAGCGGCATCAAAGCGTGCCCTTTGGTCACTCGGAGGACTGATGAAGGCAGATCTGGATGTTCTCCCCCCATCGCTGGGTACAGCCAGTATTTCCCTGCTTTAAATCCAGATACCTCTGTCCCCTGGTCCGTCAGGGGCCGTCAACCATTGCGAGTTCTCCAGCTCAGCCTCGAAAAGGGAGAGCTCCGAGCTGCTAACTCTCCGTCCCGGCACCGATGGTGGCCTTCTCCTGCTGCTGAGCAGCGTTCCTGCATTTTGGGGCGAGCTGTCCCAGACCTCCCAAGTCCCTGCGCCGTGCGGGGCTCTCCGGCTGTCCCCGAGGAGCTGGAAGCGTGGCGGTGCCATCGCTGCCCTCGCTTTGCCGTGCAGGACGTGCCTCTTGTAGGGACCAGGAGCTCTGGAGCCGGCACGGCTGGGCTGGCCGAGAAGCCCCGCTCGCCCTGGCCGTCAGCAGGCGGACGTCGCGCTCGGAGGTAGGTATAGAGGTGGGCTTTCATGCTGCTGCTTATCACTTATGCTTGACAAGTGGCTCTGAAAATGGCATGGTGGGACGCCGCTTAGCACCTCTGTCCCAGACATACAGGTTGTACCGGGGCAAACAGCACGCGGAAGAAACAAGAAGTGCTTTTTGCGCCTGTTTACCGGAGCAGCTTACTGCGAGCGGTAATTAAAAGTAAACCTGGGCTCTGCTGGCTTGTTCAGCACCCCTGGTTGTTAGGGTTAAGCAGCCAAAGCAATCCTCAATTCAGCAATTCCTCAACTTTCGGGAGCGTGGCCAACACTCACAGTGTCTCCCAGACCGTTGCAAATTCTTGTAATAAATCTCACAATTGGGGAAATGAAATAAAATTGGAGAGGTGAGCTGGTTCTTTGCACCAGCAGGCTGGTCCTGCTTCAGCTGCTCTTCTGCAGAGACCGCCTCGGTCCGGCTCCCTGGGCTTGCTCAAAATACGCCCCAGTCCCCAAGGAAGGCGTTAGGCAACGGCTGCGGGTTTGCTCCAAGAGAACGTGCCATCTTTACAGCCATTTTTCTGGCTAAAAGCATCCTTTAGGGTACGCCCAAGTGGCCCACGTGGCGCCGTGCAGAAGTACTGCCAGCATCTCCTACCAGGGTGGCGTGGACCGGGGTGGCCACGGGGCGCTTTGCTGCGGCTGAGCAGGTCTGTGCCAGCTCGCCAGCTGGGGACTGTCCCTCTGAAGGCGTTTGTGGGGTCTCCCCCCAAAATTTCTGTGCCACACGGCGCTGAAGAGCCCACGTGCAGGGGTTGGCCCTTCTGGGTTTTGCCTCCTGCCGTGCACGAGGTCTCGTCCCCCCGCACGTCCAGTTGCCACCTCTCACCTGGAGCCCCCCAGCCCCCCGGTTTGCAGCTCTCTCCTGCCGGGCGCTGTTGGCAGTGACTAATTCTGCTCTCTTTTCCTTTTCAGTCGCTGGGGAGGAGGAGGCGAAGTCGCCGCAACACCATTTTCGTGGAGCTGAGATGCTGAGGCAAAGCCCCACGACCCCGTCCTTCCTCTCCGTTTGGAAGGGAGTCTTTCCCCTGCCACTCCTATCCCGTAAGAGCAGGGGGGCAATAAAACTCATGGTTCCTTACTGAACTCGGCAGTGTTCAATTTGCCTTAATCGCTCCTGTTTTTTTGGTGAGATCACTCGTGGGGATGCGATCCCAGCTGTGTGGGTCTGGGCGTGCGCTGGGACTTGGGGCTCCCCCCGGCAGGTGTTTGGGTGCCTGGCTTTGGGCTCCGGCCTCTCTGATTTTTCATTCACTTAGCAATTCATTCGTGGCCGCGGGCAGCACCCTGGCACGTCCGCGGCTCTTCGTTGTGCGCGTCCACTCGGACCAGGGTGGGTGGCTGCGGGGTGGATTCGCTGCTCATGGTGAGCCGTGGGCTCCGGCGGGGAGCTGTTAATCGTAAGCACAGAGGTTATGTGGATCACGGAGCCGGATCCACCGAGCTCCTGACATCCTAAACACCACCGGTTACTGCCTCCCCCTCTGCTCTGACGGCGGTTAGAGACTCGGAGGGTAGGCGAGTCTTTTACCTATTAATTAATGGCGAATGTGCATCCTTATCTCATTAACCCTGGAAAAGACGGGTCTGGGTACAGGCAGCCGGCGGAGGAGGGCCGCTCGCGCTCCTGCGTTTGCTGTTTTCTGGCGTTTTGGACCCGTGGTTGAGGACTGGGGTCCCAGGAGCTGGCGGAGACCCCGCTGAGCCAGGGGCATGGGGTGAGGCAGGGGAACGCTGCCGCCTCTTTACACCAGGGCTGGGGAACCTGGGACAGCTTGTTCCTCGCCGTGCACAGTCCTCGGGTCGTTTTTGGAGAGCAAAGACTGATTGTCAGGCCCTGAATGGGATATTTCGCATTTATTGAAGGTTTTCACCTTGTAAATAAAAATATTTACTGGTGACATGGAGGAGTGAGAAGCTGGATGGGACATTTTGAGGAAGGGGAGCGAGCTGCCCAGAGCTGAGCCCCTCCAGCCTTGCTGCAGGAGTCAAGGCACTGCCCGAGAGAGGAGATGAGCCCGTGCTTGGCTCCGTGGAAATGCTGGGCTGCACGGGGTTATTCATATTTGTAACACATTAAATCTACAAGTTGAAAATGTACCTGCTGGTGTTATTTAAATGTACCTGCTGGTATTATTTAAATGTACCTCTTGGTATTATTTAAAGCAGGGTGAGGCAGACTGTGCAATGGGGAGATTCAGTGTAGCCCCAAAATATCTTAATCTAACGGTATGCTGGGGACAGAGGACAGTCAGCTCCACCGAGCAAAGAGTTTTACTATATGGACACCATCCAGTGTCTGGGAAAAAAAAAAAAAATGCTATTTACAGATTTAATTCTGCCCTTTAAAGTGTGCCTGTTGTCCCGTGTAAACCTTCTGCAGGGTTGTTGGTTCCGCTCTGTAAAAAGCCCTAAAACATGGTTTCAGACTGCGGTAAGCAGTGTGGGGAGACAGACCCACGGCGTTGTGGGGAGGATTTGCCTTGTGCTGGTGGTGCCCCCAGGTTTTGTCGCAGCCGCTTTGCACAGAGGAATTCTGCTGTGTGCAGCAGGAGGGGAATTGAAGGCTAACTGGTGCGGGTGGGAGAGTGATAGCGTGCTGGAGGTGTGCTCAGAGTTTGGCCTGGAGGGACTGGGTTTGCTTCTTCAAACGTGTGGGTCTAAAACCACGTTCAATGCAAACATAAAATAGATGTAAAGTGCAATTAGGTGGATCGTGGGACTCTATATCCTTGAGCAAAACTTAGAAATGCTGATTTATTCCTTTCCCGCTGTAATTTTTTTCGAAGACCAGCGTTCAGGTGCTGTGATGCTGTCCATAAATCAGAGCCCAGGGAAAGCTCATTCCCTCTCTGCAGCTGCGGAGGTCCCAGAGGCTCCCACTTGCTCCGTATTTTTTACCCATGCTAACATTTTGTGATTTCCCTGCACTCGTGCTGCTCATGGGTGTTCCATGCAGCGATGCAGGTAACGGAGCTGGCACCAATTTGGTTATTTGGGGCTGCTTTGGGGAAAATCGGTGCTTTTCCTGCGAGCTGAGGGGAACGAGCATCTTGGGGCAGCCTGTGTGGTGGTGGGGGGATGGAGCCTGGTTCGGGATGCCTCCAGCACTCCTGCTTGCTGGTCATCGTGATCTCTTTTCCCTTCAGACTGAGGTGGTGGAAATACGTTGAGGCCAGCAGGGCTGATGAGCTTTCAGCCTTTTGGGGGGTTAAGGAGCCCCCCCGGCAGCTCCCAGCCCATGTCATCCCTGTGGCCGTGGCCCGAGTCTAAACTTAACCTTGGCTGAAGGATGAAGATAGTCCCCTTATCTGATGGCAAACGAGGAAATACATTTCTTAAAATAATGAATGGTCCCCGAAGACTATCTTTTTATTAGCATCCGTGTGTGTGAAAGCTTCTGCTCTATAAATACGCAGCGGTTTCCTGCTCACAGCACAGCGCTGACAGGGAGACCATCCCGAATGGGCTGCCGCCCCTCAGAGCTCCAAAATCACGTTTTAGTGGAAAGTTCTGCCTTTTTAAAAGATTTTAATTATCATTTATTGGCGGGGGGTGCTTTAAAAACACCGCTGAGCAGCGGTGAAAACAAAAGAGCCTGTGCCTGGAGGCATGTCCTGATGGTGGTGGGACTGCTGCTGGGGGATACTGGTGGGACCACTGCTGGGGGCTGCTGGTGGGACCGCTCCTGGTGGGATACTGGTGGGATACTGGTGGTGATGGTGGTGGTATTCTTGGTGCAGATGCTGTGGGCATGGCGCCACCGTAGAAGCCGCTGCCCAGGCTTGCCGCCACGCCTGGGTGTGCGTAGCAGTCTGCTGCAGCAGCATTAATCATTACCTTAGGGAAAGATAATTATTTGTGGAGAAATCATAGCCCGTTAACGAGGAACCGTGCTTAACTGCTTTCCTGCTGCTGGGAACACTCATTTGATCCAAACTTCCCCTGTGGCTGCCTTGCCGGTGGTGGCCCCGGCGCCCTCTGAAGCACCCTGAGGCCTGCGTGGGCGAGCATTGCTGTCCCTGCATCAGGTCCAGCAGCAAAAGTGGCCAGAAATGGGCCAGCATGGCACAGAAAACTTGTGGCAGAGGAAGGGATGAGCCTTGGCTGTGGCTCAGCTGATGGTGACATCCCTGGTGACAGTCCCAGTGGTCCCAAAGAAGAGCTGGGCCTGCAGAGACAGGGCCCTGGGGCACTATGAAGGCCGTGGCGATGTTGCTGTGAAACACCGGAGTTTTGGCAGCGAGTCTGCCACCAGAGTTGCTTATTTTGTCCCCCGTGCAGCTATTTCCATGTTCACTGGTCCTTGCTTCCAGGCACCTTTGGTGTGTCCCCGTCTGTCCCCTGCTACGTGCTGGCGCTGGCAGCCCTTTCTGGAGGGCTTGTGTTCACACCGAACCTGCACAGACCCAAGCCTGGGGGTCTTTGTGCCCTCACAGAGGTCCCGTGAGCTTTCGATGCTCTGAAATACTTGGCTTTTTGTATTTGGTGGTTTCCACGTGGTTGTTGGGTTGCCCAGGGGTTTATGGCGATGCTACCAGTGAATTGTATGTATGGGGCAACCGATGCCCCAGAAGAAGCCGAGGCCGTACCACGTGCCTTCTGGAACGGTAAATCTTTGAAACCTGCGTTGATTCCCCACCCCGGCTCTGCACTCGGGGTGAACTTTGTCCTCACGAGCCCAGAGGAGGTGGTTGCTCTTCACCAGCCAGCTGGCCTTTAAATGAGCTACTCGTAACACCGGCACGACCTCTAATCCAAGCAAACATGAAAAAGATGATTTACGAGCCGGAGAGGGAATCCGTATGAGTTTGTAATGAGGTTTAATGCTCAGCAGCGTGTTCTCAAGTATCGTCCTTAAATACTGCAATTTGGTTTTCACTGTGTGACCCCAGATAAGTGCTTCATGCTCTTTGGATCATGCAAATGGTGGTTTTGTTTGTTTGCGTTAACTGCAAGGCAACAAAATAGGGAAACAGGATTAGAGGGGCGATTTGGGAAAAACACTGGTTTCTCTAATCAGATTTGAATCGCAAGCTGTCTGCTTCTGCAGGGGCGTGAATGTGGGGAGAGGATGCCGGGAGGTGAGGCAGGGCCGGGTGCTTGCAGCCAAGGCTGCGCGGTGCCGTGTGAGCACTGCCTGCGTTTTCCGATATTTGGGAACTGGGCTCCTCGTTGTGCAGCCCCAACTTTGCTTTTACGGCTTAAAGCTGCCAAGGAAATAAGAGAGGATCAGGAGGCACTGTGCGGCCCTCAGGATGACGGGCAGGGAGCCCTCTCCTTCCTTGCAGGCAGCTCTGTGCCTTGTTCTGCCCCTAAGGGCTCCTCATGGGCCAGGAACCAGGGAGATACTGGGCTGGCATGGGACATCTGAGGGGTTCCCAAAGGTAATGATGTGGAAATGGCTTCTTCTGCTGGAAATCTGCTCTTGGTTGCTCTGCAGGCAAGGGCTTCTGTGAGACTGCCTCTGGGGCTTCAGTGAATCCTTGTTCTGAAGCCTCAGCCTCTCCGACAGAGGGGCTGTGGGCTCCCTTTCTTCAGAAGGGAGAATTAAAGAGGAATTTGTATTTATTTGCTTGTCTGAAATACTCCTGTTCCTGAGGAGTATGTGCTCTAGGCAGCTCCTGCAAGTGCCGTGGCATAGAAAGCTTTGAGCTGCTCAGGTGCCAAGGAACGCCAGCAATGCTGAAGAGCCTAAAACAAATATTCCTCGCCCCTCTCCTAACGCAGCCCCTTCGCCCCGTGCCTTTGGCCAGGAAAGGTGTTCCAAGCCCTCTTATAAACCTTGTCCTCTTTCCCTTGTGCCTGCAGGGAGTCACCGGCGTTTGGCCGCAGCCCCCCGCTGCGCTCAGCCCTTTTTGGGGGAAAATGCACTGAAACGGGAGCTTTGCCAGACCATGGCTGATGGTGACCTCTGCCTGGACTCTGATGGACTCCGACGCAGGACTGCATTACCATGGTGATGATCTTAACCAAAACCCGGGAAAACAAAGGTGCTGACTCCGTAACATGCAGGACTGAGCTGGTAAGCCCTGTGAAGTGTTCGTTGACAGCTCTGCTGCTGCCAATGGCTTCGCTGTAGCTTTATGGTATGCCTTCTTTTCATGCTGCAGGGCCAGATCTTTAGATCTTTTATCAGTAGTGCTCCCCTGGTTTCTCCTGGGCTTCATTAATTTCCAAGGAGCAGGCGAGTAGTAAATGATTGGAGTGCCTTAACTTTTGCATATGTGCATTGCAGTAAGCATGCAATAGAATAAGAAGTAAAATAAAATAAAATAAAATCAATGCCGTGAATAACATGGGTTAGAAGTCGCTTTACCCAGAGTGAACAGATGCTCGTCATTAACAGGAGAATGAGCAAGTGGGGAGCAGGATTAAGGGGGAGATGGCAGAGGTCAGGGCTGATAGCTAACAGGCTCCCTGGCAGCCCAGAGGGATGCAAATCTAAATGAGCCAGCAACAGAAAAAAAAATGGGGCGTCAAAATGAGTAAATGATGCTGAAATGGCAGTGGTCTGAGAAGCGAGGCCAGGGTGAGCTGGTGGGGTGTAGGGCAGGGGGTGAGGGATAACGCAGAGCCATCCTATAGAGCACAGGGCAGGGCTGGCCGTGGGTGTTTGCACCTCCAGGAGAAATTGTCATAGCTGGAACAGTAAGTAGACCAAAGCTGTTCCTCACAGGGTGCAGAGAGCCTCAGATAAGGATGCTCAGGAACATGGCAGGAAGCATCTGGCAGGATTAGCCATAGAAGGGCATTTTGAGCCTAAAAGCAATGTAAGTGCCTGAGTGTGCTGGGGATGGTCTGTCTGGCCAGGCTTCCTGGGCAGATAGCACAGGGTGCTGGGTGGTGGAGGAGGTGACCAAGACAGAGGCTTCAAGGGGTGAAATTTGGGAAAGAAGACTGTTGATATATTAGGAAAGTGTCAATGCTTTACTGTCGGCTCCTGCCAGGAAGGCAGCAACTCCTGCAAGGGCATCAGCTCTGGCCATGCCCCTGGAAGATGTGGGAGCCTGGGCAAGGGTCCCGTTCCTGCACAACTCCCCAGGTGCTGCTGCCTGTGTAGGAGGAGAGTTGGCTGCAGAAAGGCAGAAAATCTTTCTCTCCATGTTGCTCAGAGAGCTGGCAGTGCTGGGAGGGCTGCAGAGCTGCACCACCAAGCTTTGCCCTCCCTTGCTTGCTGGGTGCCTCCTGGTGCTGTCAGTAGTGCAGCCGGCTTGCCCTGGCAAGATGTTCACAAGAAGTCTGATCTAGCAAAGAAAGCAGGACTTTTTCCATTGACTTCATGGGGAATGCCAGAGAGCAAATCCTAAATAAATAAAGGTCTGAGCAGCAGGGCACCATCGCCTGCTGAAGACCCACAGGCTCGTTGGTTGTTTTATATCCCAATCTGATCTTAGACTAAGCTCTCACAAAATGATCATTATACTTAACGCGAGGCATACATCATTTCAAGATGTTCCTCTCCCTTCCTCATTTGTGGGCATTAGCTTGTCTCTGAGCAAAGCCTGCAGAAGCGCGCTGTCAAAAATGCTGCTTTGGCCACTCTTTGGAGACAACTGCACGTCCTCCTTGCCTCCTGAATAATTTCACCTGCCTTTACTTAAAAAGATGGTGACTCGCAGGTAGAAATATCTTTATTCCACCTACAAAAGTGGCACATGCTCCAAAGAGGTGACAGACCCTTACTCACCCTCTTCTCATCTGCACAATTCATCGCTTTCTGCCTCCACATCCCAATACTTTCTGTAGGGGCAGCGTTCTGTGTGTGCACTGGGATTGTTTTGTTGGATTGCTCTGCAGGGGCAGTGCCAGCAGTGGGCACATCATATTATTATTATTGTTATTGTTATTGTTATTATTATTATTAATATTATTATTACATGAGTAGGCAAGGTGTAAAAGATGAATCAGGAGAGAAGGTGCGAACGTGGTGGCCTAATTCCAGATAAAACACAGCAGTGGCAGCGCAGATGGACGCGGAGCGCATGCCAGAGCTTTGCTCAGATGAAGTAAAGCCTCGTGCAGAGAGGACGGAGCTGCCAGGACAGACAGTTTGGAAGCAGAAGATGGGTATTTTGGGGGAGAACAAAAGAGCAATTAGTATGAAAGTGTGTTTTTGCGGGCATAGCTGAAATGGCATGCAACTCCAGATGACATACTGATTTATTGTATATAAAACTGTCCATGCCCATTTTTAGAAGTCTGATGTTTTGTTGTACACAGTCAAGAGGAAAATTCTTGGAAAAAAGAGTGTAAAAACCAACTGGGCTTATTTAGTGCCCGTATAGTGGCATTTTTCCCTATTTTTAGTGCACATTGGCACCATCCAGGTGCAGAATTGTCAGGAAAAATGGTGGGGTGAGTCTCAGAAACATGCTAAATGTTTTAAAAAAACACATAGCTGCTCTGTGTCTAGATGGGAGGCCTTCATGAGCTTGGAGTGGGTCAACCACCACTGCTGCTCCTGTCCTGCCCCACCCAGAGTTACTGTTCAACTTCTGGTTTAGTTTCTGCAGTTTTGGGTCCAGGGGCTGGGGACCTGGCTGCAGCTGTTCCCGTGGGCAAGAACTAGCTGTAGGAGCGATGGTTTGCAAGCTCAGGTCTTGACACCGACTCTCCACATGAGACGTGAATAGTTTTTCTGGTTGTTTTCAGCACACTCCAAAGATGAGTCAAGGACCTACGCTCTTCTCTTGTGGCGTTATGGGTAAGTAGCCAAAATTTCGTTCTGTATTTCTTTCACTTCCACTCCCACGTCCTCAGCCATGTGCGGGAAGGTGTCCTGACTTTCTGGAGCCCTCCTAAAAATGCATCGTGCCCCTGGGGTGCAGCCCCCCGGTGCCACAAGGTGCAGTGTCACCCAGTGTGGGAAGACCCTTAGTGGTGGCCGTCACAGCCAGGCCTCCCTCTTTCCCAGGGGTGGTCTCCTGCCCTCCCATCCGTGCTGGATGCATTGCTTGTCTGCTGCCCCCCAGTGCTTTGGTCCGTGTGATTATTTTTAGAATTACTTGCAGAGTTGGGATTATAAGCATTTGGGGTCCCAGAATGTGTTCCTCGTGGGTTTGCGTACCCAGCCCATGACCATGACTGCATGATGCACATAATAAATATGAATATTGTCACTAAAACGTTCTACTGCGTGGCACAGGGTGTTTGGTCATGCCTCAGACACTAATGAAAATATCTTGTTTTTGCCTTTAACAATAACGTTAAGCTGTTGTATATGGTGTTTAATACCTTTTGTGGCAGAGCTCTCTGTCAACTGTTATGCTGAACAGCCTCTGGAACTGATGGGGAATTGGTGCATTGGCCCATGATCCCGAAAAACCAATGATGCAGGAGGATGTGCCCCTATATTGTGTTCTTTGGGTTTTGTAATGGGGAGCCAGTCACTAGGCGAAGTCTCAAAACCCAATTAAAATTGTAGGTCAAGTTTGAGCCAAGCTACTTGGTATGAAAGCCAGTGCTTTACAGACAAAGAGGCTACCCCTTTTCTTCGTGGACACAACTCTCATTAGCGTTAATGGGAGCTGAGCACATGCATTGAGGGGAGATATTTCCCAAGCTCTCTGATAACTTGAGTCAATTGGAGGAGGGGGGGACGATGGAAAATGTTTTGATTTTTTTTCAGATGAAAGTCACAAGCTTCCAAGTCAAGAATGGGTAGAAACAGTCCGTTCCCTTTCTCCTGCCTGTCAAAAACGAGTAAGGGACAAAGAAACCCAATGAGATGGTTTTGTCTTGTGCTGTGGCACTGGCAGGCTCTTCCACGAATATGAAGAGCCTAAGCCTAATTGAAAATCAGCTTGGTGTTAATAGCTTTTACAAAGCCTTTTGCGTCCTCCTAGCGCGGTGCTGGTCTTCCTTGGCTGCCAAATTATCCTGTTCCCAAGGCAACCCAATCTCACCTCCTTGACCACGGCTTACCATGTAATTGTCTTTGTCATGCCCAGTCAAGAGGAGCGAGTCCCCGGCATGTCAGAGCATTGTGTGGTTTGTGCTTAATTTTTTAGGCGTCTTTCCCGAACGCTCTTCTTGATGCCTCCAAACCTGGGCCACAGTCACAAACCAACTCAACGCTGAAACTTGCTCAGTGTTTTCAATAAGTCCCAGGGTTGTGACTTATCAAATTCGGTATTAGTGGCCTCAAACCAAATCTAAAGGAGTCAAAATGTAAATGTTACAAACGTCTTGGTCAACGGGCGCTCCAGCAGCATCGCAACGGGCAGCGCTCTGCCAAGAGCATTGCCTGCAAAAAGTTCGGAAAAACACTTTGAAGGGGACAGGGGTAAACTGAGTCTCACACATTTTAGATGTAAGATGTATTAAACTCTGTAAGGATCTGAAAATTGGTTATAGGTTATAATTCAGTATATGAGTAAATGTCACTAAAGGCTTGATGTGTCAGATGATGCAATGTTAGATCCACTTCTCTTGATTTTTAGGTTTATTAGTAATGCTCTGGCAGAGGGATGATAGTAACATTAGTAAAAAGATTGTTGAATTTACAGTTCTAGTCATTTCATCTTTAATTTTCATCCTAGCAAAGGGCTATGTCAATGAAAAAAAAAAACATTTTTCCCTTTCTTCTTGATGGGCCCTTGAAACACCTGGGAGTGTAGGAATTGTCCCGTTACTGGACGGAGATTTTTTTCCTTCTCTTCCCTTGCGGTCTCCATCACATGCCCTCCAGTAAAAGAGTGTGTTAGAGAAAGGAGCGAGCATTTTAGAAAGTTTGGGTATTACTTTTGGCTTTCTGTCTTGAAATTTTTCCATCTGTGGGTGGATGGCAGTGGAAGATGCACGCTATTTTAACAACACGTTGGAAATATTGACCAGCTCCTCTTCAGCAGGTAAGTAGGAAGTGTTTGGCACCTCAATGGGTAGCAGCAGAGGAGCGGGCACGTTTTTACCAAAACAGGGTTGAATTTCCCTCCGATGTACAGGCCATCAGCACAAAGAGCGTGCACACGTTGCCTGTTCTCAAGCAGTAGGTTTTGGGGGCTGCTGTTTGCGTTTCCCTCTGAAGCGCAGCTCCACACATTGTATTTTAATCTGATGTGTGCCAGGGGAAAGCAGGAGGGCCGTCAGGCTCTATGGCGCTGCCTTCAGCTAATTGCAACCGTCGGATTTGTTCCACGTTGAGGAATCATCTCCTGAACATAAACAGGGGGCAGTGGAAAATACAGGCTGCCTTTTCCCCGGTGCGCGGGGGCCAGGAGACTAAAATTCGATGCGAACATCATGCGAAAAAGGGAGTTGGATGTGCACCCGCATGAAGAGAAATGTTTGGGTTAGGATCCAAACAGAATTTATCTGCCAAAAAGGAGGAAAAAAAAAAATGATTGAAACCCGTAATTACTTTACAAGTTGCTGTAATAAATTATGTATGAATGTAAATTATTTCACAGGAAAAGAACGTGGAGGAAACTTGAGCAGAAGGATCATGCATTATGTATAAAAAGGAGCTGTAAAAATATTATAGCAGCACATTTGTGCCGTTATAGTTAAAGTTGTGTCAGCATTTTGATTTTACACCCTTCTCCTCTGTGGTTGTGAGCATGGCTGTTAAAATTTACTCTGTGTCATCGGAGGAACGCAGCCCCTCAGCAGGCGTTTCGGCAGCTGCTGGCCATCCCGAAGGTGCGGGGAGAAGAAATGCAAATGTTTCCCTGGGCTCCAGGCTTGCTTTGGGGTACTGAGACCCGAAATCAGGTTGGTTATTTCCAACAGTTTCAACAGGACCTCCTTCACCTGTGGTGCCCGTAGATGAAATGCCCGTCCTCGGGCTGGCGGTGTGTGCGCAAAGCTCGCCCGGCCCGGGCAGGCTCAGATGGGCTCTGGTCCCTGGGGTACTTGGAGGGAATGGGATCCCCCGAGACCTGTGGTGCCCAAATCTTGGAGGAAGGTCTGTGGCACGGCACAGGTAGCAGCAGGACTCAGGGTGCCACGCTGGGGCTCCTCTCAAGCTTGCTGTTGGTCTGGCCCTTTGGTGGTTGTTTGCTGCGGGCGGAGAGGTTTGTTCCTCCTCACTCCTGGCTGCAGGCAGCGATTTCACTCGAAATCCCTTGGGTGAAGTTTTCTGGTCCATCAGCGACTAATCTTAATGAATAGAACAGAACAGAACAGTTCAGGTCAGTTGGAAGGGACCTACAAAGATCATCCAATTGCCGGAGCACTTGAGGACTAACCCAAAGTTAAGGCGTGTTACGGGGGGCGTTATCCAAATGAAGCCATGGGGCATCAACCACCTCTCCAGGAAGCTTGGCCCAGTGTTTTACCACCCTCACAGTAACAAATTTTTTCCTACTATTCAGTCTGAGCGTCACCTGGCTCAGCTTTGTGCCATTACGGCGCGTCTACAGTAAACCCGGTGCCTTCATCTGATGGGAGCCAGCTGTGCAAGGGTCTCGGGGCTGTTCGGAGGACACCACCAGTCTCCTTGATTCTGGAACAAAGCTTCCGAGACCTCAGGACCTGGACTTGTTTGATGTGGTGAAGGTTACCTGGGGAAAAAGGTGGATGTTGTTCCAAGTAAATTAGGAAAGGGTTAGATGGGAGTAAAACCAGAAATAAAGCAAGCTGCTCTAGATTAAAGGGTAGCAGGCCTTAAAAGGTAGCTTGTTTTAAACCCGATAAAGCCGTCCTCGTTTACTTGATGGACGTATTCAGCAAGTGACTGAAAGTGCTTAGTTTTGTAGTTTTGTTTGGATTTTTAAGTTAAAATCCAGAAATCAGAGGCTCAGGCTGTTTCATCTGAGGACACTGACAGCCAAGAAGGACGCGTTCAACCGCGGGGGAAGAGCTCCACGTGCCACAGCTACGTCGGACCTTTGTTGCAAACGTTCTTCCATCGTTTTGCGATAGGCGAACGAGTGCTTTCCAGCAAAGCAGTTTACTTCTGAGCCGAGGAGTTCTCCCGGTGGATTTTATCCTGGAACAAATTGTTGCCTCTGGGTCAACCAAGCTGAGGTTTGTAATTTAAGAAAATGAATACAGGCTTACCTGCAGCAGTACTAACGGCTCCACTGCAGTTATCGTTATCAGTGTTCTCGGGATGCGAATCAGTCTTAAAATTGGAACAGAAAACCAGCCATTTTTCCTCACGGGGCTTTCCCAACCCCTAAACTATCCTCATTTTTGACTTGGGTTTCCATTGGTGCCAGGGCAGACACTTTGCATTGAAAATACGTTTTTGGGGCTCTTGTGGGGTTCGTGCTGGGAGGGGCTGTGCTGCCCTCGTCCCGGGGGGCAGCGGCAGCGGGGGACCAGCACCCCCCACACAAGCACCTCGTGGATGGGAGCTGCTCCACCGGGCACCTGGCACGTGCTGAGCACAAAGGGAAAAAGCAAATAAGAACCCGAAGTCGTTGCTCGGGTTAACAGCACGCTTACAAGTTTCCTTGTAATTTTTTTTTCTAAAGATTTATAGCTGTGTGGGCAGCAGTAATGTTGGAAGAGGAAGGTATCCTGTATCCTCTCACAGAAGCCTACCGAGGCCTGATGTAAAACGTGACGTCTGGGCCTGGGGGTCGTGGCAGCTTGCCATAAAAAATTAGCTTCTATTTCTGTTTCTTTTGTCTGGTGACCTGACCCGAGAAATCTCTCTGCTGGCAGCATAATAAGGGGGAGGGGAAATAATAAAGATCTAAACATAGATGTGATTGTTTAGCATGGATTTCTCACTTGTCATTGTGCTTCTTGAAATGAGAGCCACGGGGAAAGTACGGCGCGGTGGCTCGGTGCAGTGCCAGGCTGCTCGTGGAGGGAGCTGGTTTTGGGGGGAAAAATGGGAAAAGTAGTCAAGAGTGGGGTAGAGACATCAACTTACAGAGGCCCTGGGTCTGACCTCCCGGCTGGAAGCGACCTGTGGTGGGAAGCAGTCGGTACCACCACCGCATCTTCCCCGTCGCCAGGCTGTACCTGCAGCTGCAGGGTGCGCACGGCTTTGAGCTCAAAGCTCAGCTAAGTGGAAAAAAAAAAAAAAAAAAAAAAAAAAAGAAAATCTAAAAAAAAATGCTGCACAATTTAGATATGATCACACGAAACTTCGCAGCGACGGTTAGCCAGCATGCTTTGCCTCCGTTTGCAGCAGCCGACGACGAAAGCAGTACCAGAGGTCTGGCGGGTGATTACTTTTTTCCATCGCAGCAGCCGGGGCTGGAGCCCGACCACGGTTTTCCTGTCGAGCATCAACTGCAAGCCTGCACAGAGCCCTGCTAGCCGTAGCAGCCCGTGCCAAGGAGCCGGGCCCCGCTGGTCCTCCTCTTTCTTCTTTTATAGTCAGGGAACCGTGTGTGGGAATGAGCTCATCGTGCTCAAATCCTCTTTTTGCACGGTCATCGCGGGGATCTCCGCGTGCAGCTGCAGCCTGGCTGGCGGTCTCGCCGCATCGAGTCCTAAGTGGCTGCCGGCCCCTTGCCGTGCACGTCTCGGAGGCGGAGGGAACCGTGGGCTCGGGAGGCACGGGCTTCTCCGAGCTTGGCCTAAGACGTCCCTAAATCCACGTGATGAAATTAACGCCTTCATTAACGCCCCGAAAGCAGGTGACGGGTCTTGTGGTGGAAGTACAAGTGCGAAATGGGCAAACCTGCAGGTGGGCAAATTCCTCTGCGTACAAACTAATCGAAAGAGAGAGGGGAAAAATGTAAAAAAAAGCACATTTAAGAGAGGGAAAGTAAGATTGTTAACTGGTTTACTCCTTTAAATAAATGCTTCAGTGCTATATTTTATTACAGAAGTGCACACGATTGGCTGTGCTACTCACAGCTGGGATTTCCAAGGCAACCCCGAGGAGATGCTAAGCCCAGATCGCTGCCGAAGAGGCAGCAGGAGTGGGTACCCGGTGCCCGGGGCGTGTACCGGCTTTGCGGGAGGAATACTTCAGCATTCAGCGTGGCTGACAGCAAGACAGCCCGGTCGGTGGCTGTAGGGATGGCTTCTGGTTCCCCGTAGGCCCTGATGTCCTTGCCACGGGGAAGCAGTGCCCCCGTGCCCGTTTTGCCCCGACATTGCAGCAGCTTTGGGCTCTTCATTTTTTCTGTGAACCTCTCGGGCAATTGTTGGTTGGAGAGCCCAGGACAAAACGGATCCATCCGAGGCACGATTTATGGCAGAGGTCTGGCCATGGCCATGGTGTTTCGTGCTGCTGAATTCCCCTTGGCTAGTGCAATCTGGATGTTCGGAGGCATATTTTTATCGGCCCCGAGCAGTTTCGCTCCTGCTGCGATGATCATTCTGTCTCTCCCTCTCCATCTACGCCACAGCAACCGTGCTGCTGGCGGTTTGGAAAACCATATTCCAAGAGTTAATTAATTTGTACTGGAAAATGTCCCATATGCTCCTCTTTGTTTACGGACGTGGAAAGCGAGTCGCAGAATTAATTAATGCTAACGCCTGCGCGCGTGTGTGTGTGTGTGTGTTTTTGTCATTTCTGCACCAGAAAATGACAGATGGGGAGACCTCGGCAGGAAGTGCCCACTGCAGATCGAGCAGCCGGGCGCCAGCATCTGGGACTGCCTGGCGGACAAGGGCGAGGAGGGCTCGCTGTGGCCGCGGGAGGCCACCAGCACCTGCTCGGTGACCAACCTCATCAAAGACCTCAGCCTCAGCGACCCCCACGGCAACCCCTCGGCGCCCCCCAGCAAGCGCCAGTGCCGCTCGCTCTCCTTTTCGGATGAAATGTCCAGCTGCAGGACATCGTGGAGACCCTTGGGCTCCAAGGTCTGGACGCCGGTGGAGAAGAGGCGGTGTTACAGCGGGGGCAGCGTGCAGCGCTACTCCAACGGCTCCGCCACCATGCAGAGGAGCTCCAGCTTCAGCCTCCCGTCCCGCTCCCACCCGCTGGCCTCCTCCAGCGACCACCCGGCGCTCGCCAGCCGCCTGGGCTGCCAGGCGAGGAAAACGGGGCCCAGCGGGCCCGCCAGCGACACGTGGAGCCCCGAGGGCGGCCGGGCGGACATGCAGAGGTCCCTGTCCTGCTCTCACGACCGCTTCTCCTCCTCGGAGCCCGGCCCGCCCTCGGCCAGCAGCACGCCCGCCTCCACGCCGCAGCTGGGCCGCCGCGCCGGAGGGCTGTGCCGCAGCCGCTCGCAGCCCTGCGTCCTCAACGACAAGAAGGTGGGCGTCAAGCGGCGCAGGCCCCAGGAGGCGCAGGAGCAGCGGCCGTCGCTCGACCTGGCCAAGATGACCCAGGTAAGGGCGGGCAGGGGGCTCCGGGGAGCACGAGTCCCCTCGGGATGGGGGCTCGGGGCAGCACCCGGCCGCCTGCCCCAGCTCCGTGCTGCGGTTCCCCTCGCTTTGGTCCTCCCAGCGCGCTCGGCGTTGCTGTTTGTGATAAAACTCCTGGCTGTGCTTCCTCAGGTGAGGCCGAGAAACAGCCTGGGGTTTTCTCTCCTCGCCTTTCCTGAACATCCCATGCTCTAAATTCATTTTCCCCCCTCTTGCAAGGATGGGATATTTTATGGCGTTTCATGCCTGGCAGCTCGATGGGTGTTCGGATGAGCTCATTCGTGTTGGAGGAGGTGATGAGATTTTCCTTCTCCACAAGAGCTGACAAGATGAAAAGGGCCAGAGAATTACATGTTTGGGTGGCTGCGGGAGCAAAAAGCAAGGCATTGCAGTCATCTTTTGATAAACCCAGCAGTAACATTTCATATGCTAAGCTGATTTTATTAGCTAACAAGCCGGGCAGGCAGTAAAAGCGGCTTAGGCGTGCTGTTACATTTTACTAGCCACCAGCTGCAATAACACGACTGGCAGCACCGAAGGCCTTTCCACTTCCTCGCGTCGGTGGAAACGTTTCTAAAATACGTGGCCGTGTTCACTGGGGCCGTACCCCGCGACTGCTTCGCTCCCTGCGGGTCTTTTTCCCGGAGGAGCTGGCGGTGATGAGGGTGGCGGGAGGAAGCACGGGGCCGCCGTGCCCAGGGTGCAGCCTGAGGCTGGAGGAGGGATTCTGGGGACGTGTTTGGGGCAGGATCCTGTGCAATGCCTCTGAACGTTTTGCCCTGTCATTGAGTTCTCACCCCAGAGAAGGTGGAAGTGTTGGTGGCAGTCCGGTCATCTGCTTGCTTTTTTTTTCTCTCCTCTTCCTCCTTTTTCCCTCTGTGCACGGCCGCTCATTGCTTCATCTGTACACACAGGGCAGAACATCCCACGAGCCTGTGTGAGAGTTTCATGGTAACCCAAAGCCTGCAAAAGGCCCAGATTGCCTGAAAACTGCGGGGAGAGCAACTTCCATCAGCCGCCAGCGGCAGGGAGGGGGCAAGGCAGGGCAACCCCAGGTCGTCGTCAGAGTCCTGGGGAGCTCGGCGTGGGGAAGCGACAGCGGGGCTCCTTGCGGGCTGTGCCTTATTGCAATTACCATCGCGCTCAGCCAGGAGAGAAGTCGCAGAGCATTGGCCACGCTCCTCCAGCTCTCTCAGGAAGCTGCTTCGCTGCTTATTCCTTGCTTTGAAAGGAGCGTGATGAAAATAATAATAATAATAAAAAAAAAGCAGGTTTTTGCATAAGCACCATCGGGACTGTTCTCCTTGGTGCTGCCGTTGCCACCCGTGCTGATGACTGCAGCTTTCGTCGAGGCTCCATCAACAAGCGATGGAGTGGGAGGAGGTCGCACGGGGCTGTGGAAAGGGGTCGGCAAAGCCCACGCCGTACGGTGGGTGGGGGGAGAGGGGAAGGATGTGGCCCCGAGCTCAGGTGCCAGGGCTAGGAAACGTGCTGAGCCTCTTTCTGCGTGCCCAGAAGTGGCTGGTGAAACCTTCATAACCCACGCTTCCTCCGACGGCATTTTCTGAGGCCGTGTTTGGGAATGCAAGGCGTAATTGCAGGAAATGCAAGTTCGTACCGAAATGCGTGCGAGGGTTTAGGAGGAGCCGTGCGAAGGAAGGCTCCTGTGTGCTTATCGCAGGCTTTCCATGTGGCTGGGCGGCTTTGGTGCGCAAAGATGTTCGTGCCAGTTTCTTGCACGAGTGTGCAGTACCAAAACCAGGTGCAATAGCACACAGAGCCGGCTGCGGGTGTGCAAGGGGGCAGCTTGGCTCAGTTGCCCACTGGGATATTTGCTTGCCACGGCCAGAATTCTGACCCGCAGCACTGAATTTGTTCAACATCTCCCTCTGTAGAAGCTGCTCACCTCTGAGAGGAGCTGAAGGCACTCCTTAGGTACTCAAGGTACTCCAGACCTTTGGGGATGAAACCAAAATGTTGAGTGAGTTGCAAGCTGAGGGATTGCTGCACGTGTGCCCCAGCTGCATCTGCTGGAGTACTCGGGGGTGAACAAAGGGAAGAGACAAAAGGAACTGTGTACTATTTTTATTCGCCTCGCTATTGTGAGAGTCTGCGCAGTGGCTGCCATCGCGGAGCGGCGCTTGCGCCATGGTGAGGTGAACCCCCAAAAAAAGGGTTTCTGCAGGTTGTGGAGGAGGGCAAGCTGCAGGGTCGGGGGCTGATAGGAAAAATAAAGCCAAGTAGAAGTGGGCAGAACTCCCTTACAAAACACGTTGTTTTTAAAAATCGCCGCTCCTGTTGCAGCTTTCCTGGGGATAAGTCGCAGTCCGGGGCCTTTGCGGTTGTTTGCAGAGATGGGGGAAACAAATCGTGGCTGTGTGCTCAGCAGGGGAAGGAGCGGGCAGGGTGGGAGACGATCAGGGCCGGGCTGTGCAGGGCAGGTAGCATGGGCTCAGCAGGGCTGAAGGACCCAAGGTGGCACCTGCTGGGGGCTGGGAGGGCAGGGAGAAGCCGTCTGTCTGTCCTTGATCACCACTTTGCTCCGGCCGGTCCAGGGGGCATCACAGGGAGCGCTGCGGGGTGGGCACCGCGCTGTGCCGGCCAGCAGGGACCGTCCTCCCGAGGTCCTCCAATCACTTTGATCCCTCATTAAGGGAATTAATGAGTTTATCTTTCAAAATGCTCATGGAGTATTTTTTTTTTTTCCTAAAAGTTCCTTGTGATTTTTCTGCTCTTTAATTGCCAACGAACGGCTGGGAGAAGGAGGGTGGCTGGTAGGGAAAAGGAAAGGAAAGGAGAAGGTCCGCCCTGCCCTCACTGCTGGCAGACAGACCGAGGGCTCGGGGCATCACCAGCTCTTGCTGGTGCCAAACCCCTCCAAGGGCATCATTTCTCCCTCTCCAAAAGTCAAAATAGTTTCTGACATTTTTCTACTGAGCCGAAAGCAGAGGGGGATACGTGTCACAGCGAGGTGCAGACCCGCTGCCGGCTTACAGACCTAACGGCCCTGGAAATGCAGTCACCTGCCTTTTGCCATAAAGCGAGCCCTTTCACTTTTAAGAAGGAGGTGGAAGAGTACCCGCAGGCATTGCAAGTGGTAAAAATATTGAACGCACAAGGAACGTTTAACACAGCCCCGGCCGGATCATGCCCACAGGCGGTGTGAGCTGCTCCTGGCGACACGCGGAAAGGGCTGGCTTGGTCGTCCAGAAGAAAAGTGACGCTAAGGTTTCAAAAGAAGTGCGAAATGAGCCAACAAATCCCAGCCTGCCTGTTGGACCTGTGAGCCACGCCAGGGTATACGTTAATACATGTCTGAAGGAGGACCTGCAAGGATCTGAGCTGCAGCTTTAGGAGGATGAAGACTCCACGAGGCCGGGCGGTCGCTGTGCCGTGGCACGGCCAGCTGCCCTGCAGGGCCTAGAGACAGCTCATTGCGGTCCTGGGGCTTCCTCGGGGAGCACAAAAGGTTTGGAGCCCACCTGGGAGCTTCTCCCGAGCACTGGGAGCTGAGCCACCGGCTCCCACAGCCCGCAGTTGCGTTTGCTCATCCTGCGCGAGCGACTGCAAAAGCGAAACAATAAAAGGAAACGGGCTGAGGAGCGGGGGCAGCACGAACAAAGGGCTGTGGTTACGAAATTGTGGAGATGCTAAAAGCAGCAGCGTGTCACCGTAGTGACCGCGTTTGGCAATCGAATTGCAACAGAGAGGATGCTGCTTGGGCAGCAGCAGCTGTTTGGCAAGAGGGAAGCGATGCGGCCTGCGGGGATGTGAGCCTGGCCGGCCCCCCGTGGGATGCGGGACGAGGCAATTCCCTTCCTGCAGGAACAAACAGGGGAAGCGTCCCCCCACAACTGAGGGCAGAGATGCTTGGGGACGAGCTGAAGAGCCTCAGCTCCGTGTGCTGCACCTCTGGGCAGCGATTTCCCTAGGAAGGTCAGCGGGAGAGGGGAGCCCCTGGGTGGCCATGGCACCTGCTGCGGACCCTTTTCTCCACGCAGTGCCCCTCCTGCTGCTGGTGGGCCTTCTGCCTGAGGCTGTCCACTCCGGGAAGGATGCCTGCAGCTTCGTTTTGCGCTGACGTGGGTGGCTCGTGCGGTGGATGGTGAAGGAGGGGAGCATCCGGGCGCTGGCTGCCACCTTCCAGGGGCAGGAGGTGCGATGGGCTGTCACCGAACCATGTCAGGTGGCAGCTCTGGCCAAAATATTGCCCCGGACTGAATGCTCGCATGGATTTGGGCAGCACAGGGCAGAGCTGCTCAGGAACCACCTTTGCTGTCCTCTGAGGATGCCACGGGTGGTTTCAGGGCAGAGCTTTTCCATCAGCAGACCACGGGGGAAAGTTTGTCAGCTGGACAAGGCTGCGGAGGGCTTGTGCATGGACACCCCGGCTGAGTCAGCGGGAGCTTCCCTTCCCCTCTGGCAGACACCCAGCCCAGGCACACACAATTTGGATTTCCTTGTCTTTGACCCAGGCAAGGGCCCCAAGAAGGACAAAACCTAATCGCTCATCCGTCCAAAAGCAGCTCGGTCCGTGTTCCTTGAAAACCGTAAGCTTAAGGAGGAGTTGTTATTTTCTCTGGCTGCTTTCCTCCACCTCAAAAAGTCCTCGGAGCCGAGGATGCGACGCCTGAGCAACCTGCGTTACTCAGCTGCCCTCAAGCACAAGATCAGACGGAGACAGCTGCCGGGGTGGTTTGTCATGGGCAAGGAGCGATGCCATCAAGGAAGGAAGCCCCACACCGCGGGGTGCGAGCGCTGTGGGAACGGGGACGGGTGACCTCCGCGATGTCCCCCCCCCATGTCGACAGCAATGGAAGGAGAGGGGGGGAAGTAAAGCTGATGTCTGTTCACGGGCTGGGGTTTTCCTCGTTCCTCAGCTGGGTTATGAAAAGCTTTTCATGTGAAAGCACAGGCGGCCTCCACGTGGGAGGACTGGCACGGAGGGACGGAGCAAGATGAGGCAGGTTACGGTGAGCATTCTTGCCCGTGGTGGGGCCGGTTTTCGGGGTGTGGGGCACCGTGTCAGAGCCCTCCCCAGGAGGGGAGCCCTGTGAATGCCAGCTGGTTCCTCGTGGGCAGCGGGAGGCGCTGGGACCAGTGTGCTTGAGAAAACCACGTGGATTTGGTTTCTTGGCTCGAAATTCCCTCGGGTAACTTTTAATGACGCTCCAGGAATGAGACCGGTTAGGTAATTTCAGATGAAGAGCAGAAATAATGGCGGGGGGTCCACATTTCCTCTCCTCGAGCCTTGGAGGGGGTGGAAGTGGCTTTGAAACCTTCATTTCACATACGGGCAAACTGAGTCCCCGAGGGGGGAGAGGCAGAGCTGGGCACCCAGCCTGGGTGCTGGTGCTGGCTCAGCACCCGGCTCCGGCAGCCGACCGGTTAAATTTTTGCTCGTGCTGGTAACCACATGTGTTTATAGGCCATAAAGCCGGCACCATAATCAAAATAAAAATAATTTGACCTGAAAGAAATGTTTTCTTCATACCAAGAGGGCTATTTGGGCCAGGCAGGAGGCGTTGAGGCAGAAGGGGAGGGAGCTGCTCCTGGAAGCAATTACATGGCCGCATAACTGGGCTAATTAGGAAAGGGCTCTAAATGTTAAAGTTCTTCTGGGAGGGAGAATACTTGGAAAAACATTGCCTTTAATTCCTCAAAGCCCCCGTTGCCTGTTTTTGTCTCTTCTTTCTGCCTTTTCCTTCGAGGGGAGGCAGGCCCACATCGCTCCGCTTCTCCTTACCAATACGGCCCCGAATCAGAGCAGCCTCAGCGTCGGGCAGAAACCAACCCCCGGAAACTACCGTCCTTGGAATAATAACAATTTGGGATCCAAAACGGTCGGGATCGTATTTTTCCACGAACCGTGTGGTTTCTCAAGCATTTCTTCTCATACCGCCGGCTGGGTGCAGTAACAAACTGGGGAGGGGGGCAATGCCGAGGGTTTTTTGGGGGCCTGGCCGAGCCCCCCGGGGCAGAGAGCAGCAGGAAGGGGCAGTGGGCACGGCAGGGGCTGCCAGGCCTCGCTGCCGCAGCCCCTGCGGGATGTGGAGGTTGCGTGCCCAAAAGCCGCTCGGGGTTTGGTTGCCTTGTTGGACTTGCCCATGCAAAGCTGAGCCAGGACTGGCCCTGGTGGTGCTGTGTGTGTGCCCGTGGAGCCGGAGCAGGCTGTGCTGGGCAGATTGTTTCCTCCACATGGGCTCTGGAGGGCTGCAAGGGAGACCAAACGTGTCTGTCATGGTGAGTGTGGAGACTGAAATCATCCCCGGTCGTGGCAGAGTGGGCCCTGGCTATCTCTCGCCCATTCTGTTTCCTGCTTTGTGAAATGCTGATAGGGCTGTTATGGGGAGATTTTAATTTGTGTTAGCACGTTTCCAAACACAGCTGACCTTTTTATAGATTTTTTTTTTTTTCTTTGTATATTTATTCAACATCGGCCATGCTCCCTGCAGCCTCAGGAGAGGTAGCCCTGTCCTGCACAGGATGGTGCTCTTGTATGCAAGGCACCAAGGCATGGAAAGACCCAGACGTCTGTGTGCTACGTGCCTTAGCAACTCTTGCCCATACCAGCTGGACGTTATAGGAGGTATTTGTTCCTGCCAGCTGTAACTGCACGGCCAGGATCCGTGCACTGGTGATAAAATGGAGGGGTGGCACCTGTGTGCCATTCCTGATGGCTCCACAAGATGTTGGCTTCTCTGCAGTACTTCAGAGCATTTCCAGTGTGAGGAACTACCCCCGTCAGAGCACTGAGCTCCTCCCATCACGTTTTCTCCAACTCCCATGTGCCGCAGGGTTTGTACCTGTGAACACCGAGCAGTCCCTAACAGCTGGCAAAATACTTCTCCTAGGTGCAGCACCTTATTATGTTTATATGGGACGGAGTAAGTGCCATAAAACAACCAAGGGAATTCAAGTTAGCCGTGCACACCCATCTCCACGTGGTCGTGCATCCCCGTGGTGCTGCAACCCCATAAGCAGACCCCGGCGGGGCAGAGGGGCTGTGTGGGTTGGACGGGGCCCTACTGGCGGCAGTGGACAGGCTCAGAAGGTGACGAGGATGAAGCCCTGGGCCTGCCTCAGAAGGAAGGGCTGCGGGAAGGACTTTGTGCCTGAGAGCTGCCTGTCATGGGGAGGGTGCTGGTGTGCATACAATGGGGCTGTTCATGCCGCTCGCAGGCTCTGCAGACAGATGGTGCCATTCATGGGGTGGCTTCGCTGTCCTTGGAGGAACACGTGGGCATGGAGGCATTGGCACCAGTAATCACAAGAGAGGCCTGAAACGTGGACAGGTGGTTCTTGCAATTTTTAGGATTAAAGTGGGCTTCAGCCCGTGCTGGAAATTCAGAGGAGTGGGGTGTGTAATGTCCCTGGTGGCTGGGGGCAGGCTGCCCCTGCCCTCTTTCCCCGCCAGACTCAGGAGAAAGGGCATGTTTCAGTGAGGGTCAGCGAGTGAAGGAGCTCATATGCTCCCAAAGCTGAAGTAAAGAGCCCAGCAGCTAGCAATTCTTTGGGCTGGCCTTGCTGCTGGGTGGGGAAGAGTTTTAAGCTCTAGGGTGGGAGAACCAATCTGTCCTGTCCTCTCCTCTTTCTTGCCCATCCACCCCACTCTTCCCTTGAGGGGTAGAACCCTCTACGCTTCCACGGGAGGTTTTCTGAGTGAATTTTGGCAGCTTTGAGGCCTGCTGGCAGCGTGGAGCTGGCAGGGTCGGCCTCGGGCCACCTCAGCGCCCACTCAAGCCAGTGGCAAGAGTTGCCAAAAGGTAGGACAGGCGAAAAACTGGAGGCCTTGAATTCCGGCCGTATCCCAGGAAATAGTTGGATATTGATGTAACTTCGGAGAGAGGTTCCAGCTTCCAAGCCTCAGTGTTTTTTAAATAAACACGAATGAGAGACTGCAAAGGTCACTTTGCGGCTCGGTGGGAAAATGCATTGGAACCGAGCGTGGGTTCGGGATCAAACGCGAGCGACGTGGCTTGGAGGGGCACAGGGCCTCGGAGGCCAGCTGGGCCACTACACACTCTGCCATGGGGTTTTGTTGCCACTGTATTTTCTTCTTTTAATTTAAAAACACACATAGTTTAAAAGAAAAAAAAAAGTCCATATTGGTGATTAGGTTCATAAGGGTGCTTTTGAGCCTTCCCCTCCCCGTCCCCCTGTCAGGCTGCTCCTGGCAGGCTTGGGGCCATACGCCCATGCTGCTGCCCTCACCCTGTGGGCAGCCTCACCCTGAGGTGTTCCTGTGGCTGTCTGGGTGCTTTCCTGCAGATTTCTCCTACACTGTGCTAAAAAATAAACACCTTTATGCTCTAGATCGGCCTAGCCCAAGGGCGTTAGCGCGGAGGTCAGAGTGCGTGCACTTTGTGTATAGAGGGCAGCATGTCAAGGGGAACGCATGGTTCTGAAGTTACGGCATTTTTGTGTTTGTGTGGCCAAAACAGCGACACCAGCAGTGCCAGGACCAGCACCCACGGAGCCTCAGGTCCCCAGGACATGCTGAGGCGTTGGCAGGGCGGCCTGCTGGTGGCCATTTCAGGCAAGGTACTGCGGCACGGCCAGAAGACGCTCGTAGGGGGTGATTTATTGCAGCAGGCTTCTATTTTAGTGGCATGATGGAGCTTTTAATAGCAGTAACATGTCATGCACTGACATACATTGTTTTGATTTTACAGTAGAAATAGTCCCATCTGCTTCAATTATGAATTTGTGACTCACCAAAGAGAACTGATGGAAAACGAAGTCGGCCATGGAAGCAGAGGCGGGCAGTTTTTGTGGACGCGGGCGCTGCTGCCATGAGGTCGGCGTTGCAGCACACACTGGGGCATCCTGGTGGTTTTGGGGCCATGTCCCGCTGCCCCGTGCCCCTTGGCCCCGTCCCCGCTGCCGGCTCCGTCCCCAGTGCAGGGCTGCAGGGTCAGGCGTTGGGCCTTGTGTGCCCTCACGTGAGAGGACGGGGCTGGAAACACAAACAGAGCTTGGCAGTGTCTGTCTGGAGTGGACACAGGATCCGATTGTGTCCCGAAGATGTGCATCTGATGCATCACATGTCTGGTTTAACCCCCAGTGTCCGAGCTTGCGCTGTGTGCAGACCTGAAGAACAGCTTTTATACCACACACGCATAGGGATCTAGGCACAGGTCACCGTTGCCCCTGAGGCCCCTCGAGTCTTTCTGGAGACCTTTGTGCTCAGGATGGGGTCTGAGACCCTGGCAGCTCCTGCAGATGCTGGCTTTGACCTCAGGTACCGTTCCCTTGCTGAGCCCAACGCAGTACGTGACCCAGCCTGAGCTCCTGCTTGCTGAAGTCTTTGCAGCAGAAGCCAGCAGAGAGACGGTTGCAGAAAAAAACAAACACTACCTCTGGTGAAAGGATTTGCAATAATGAAAGATCCCGTGCTCAGGGAGGCCACCATCCCCATTGTCCCCACAAATGGCCAGGCTGTGCTTGGGGCTGGGAGCTCCGGCCGCGCTTATTTTAAGGCGCATCTGTTCTCCTGGCTGCCTTGGCACGCAGGCCAGGCCGTGCAGCACTTCCTCACCGGCTCCTGCCAGATTCCCGACACGCTGACAGACTCGATGGTGGCAGCCAGAAGCAGTTGTGTGTGCTGTTTGAAAAGAAAAACACCGAAAATACAAGCAAAGGATTTCTGCGCATGCCATCCCCTTCCACGTTTCTGACGAACGATGTGGCGATGGGATTCGCGGGCAGCAGTCAGGTTTCTCTCCCTGTCCCCCCAGGTGCTTTGTTCATTGCATCCTCTCCTGCCAGAGGATGCTGAAAATGCACTGAGGCGATTGCATGAGCCCTGCACTTTGCAAAAAGCACAGGGTTCAGGACGAGGAAGCAGGTTAAACACCCTGCTCCACGGAGGCAGTATTTACTCTTGGGATCTCATCACTTCAGTGCCCAGCTGGCGGATTTGTGTCACCCAGCAGCAGCACAGATCCGTGCCAGGCGTGCAGCCCCACTGCCCGTTTTTAATGCATGTGTCTCCCTCGAGGAACTTCGTGGGGGCTGCTGCCTGCCTCGCAGATAAATTATTTGCTCAGCACTTTGAGGGTGTTATTTATGAGCAGCTTTTTATTATTGTGCCAATGACAGTAAATTGCCACATGCTGACTGCGCGCAGTAAATCGGTGTCAAGTCCCGGTGCAGACAAGTGCCACCGGCTGTTGCGGGTTCCCTCTCCAGCAAGGTCCCAGCCTGCTCCATCTTCCCGGGCCGGGAAGATGCTCAAAGGGTTTTCCCCACCACCACAGTCCTACTGTGTTTCAGCAGCTCAGGAAAACCTTGGCCATGCCATCAATGCGCTGTGCTTCATGCAGCTGTGGCAGCTCCGGCCAGGGAAAGGACTCTCAGGGCCATGCCAGGAACAGAAACGAGCCCATCGTCCTCCTCTTCAGTTTTGCTCCATTTCACTGATTTTTTGGCAAATGCAGCCTCAACGGTACGTGACTGTGCAAAATATAGCATTGGACAAAGCACTGTTGACTCATTTGGAAAACGTTCTGCTTTCTCAAGCCATTTTCCGCAGCTTCCTTCTATGCGAGCGAGGAGCCTGCAGGCCAGGGCAGGTCACTGGTCGCTCCCGCGTTCGTGTACCCTCGTGCAGATGTTTCCTGGCCCTGCGGCCACAGGATCCCCTTTGGCACATCCTCCTCCCTGGCCTCTCCAGCGTGGGCTGCGGGCGCCTGTCCTGGAGACTCCACGGGTGCTGGCAGAGCCGGGGAGGTCACAGGGTGATGGAGGAACCGGCATCAGGGTGGTGGCAATGTCGTTCTCCCAGAAGGCAGAAATTCAGCAGTAGGTGCGCGCCGTTTCGGGCCGTCACAAAGGTTTGTGAACACTGGTTTTGGGGTGCCAGCATCAGAGAGCTGTGGGGGGAGCAGGGACACGGGGGCTGGTCCCAGGCTGGCTCCTGGGGTGGCAGCAGAAGCACGGTCACCAGGACCGCGGCAGCACCGGCGCCAAGCCCGGATGGCTGTTTGGGAGCTGTTTTTGTTTGGAAGCTTCAAATAAAGACTTCGTGCCCCTGCTGGGGAGGAGGCATTGATGAGGTGAGAGGGTCCTGGTGTGGCTGTGCCGGTGACACAACAGGCAAGGGACACAAGGACACGTGGTGGCACCGCCACGTGAGTTAAAGCAGGAGAAGTCAGGTGGGAACGCTCAGCAGGAGCAGGTTTCCACTGGAGTGGGCTGTCAGGGAGATCACAAGTCCCACAGAAAGCATTTTGTCAGAGAAATGAAGGGAGAGCTTTGGAAGTTTGGTTTTAATTTCCATAATGTCTTGCTTTATAATTAAGGGTAGGAAGTGAGACCACTGTAGTACAATAACAGTATTCCTGTGCTGCATATAATGCAAATAATACGAGAAAGGAATAGGACTGAAATTCTCAAAAATGTGTTTTTACCCCCCAAAATCCTTATTATTGATGTTTCACCCAAACCTGAGACAAGCTGGACGATCAGCATCTCTGAATGTCCCCAGAGATAAACCACGCCGGCCCCCGAAGCTTTACCAGCCCTGACTTCAGGCTCACACACTGCTCATCCCAAAGCACCTCCAGCTCAATCCATCACTCCGCAGGTGGAGAGAGCGGCTCGGCCCCGACGCCAGCCCCTCCGCCAGAGAGGACCCGCCGCCTCTGGGCTCCTGGGATGCAGAGGAGAAGCCGGAGGGGCTGTGGAAAACCCGCGGCTTGCAAACCGTACGTAAAGGCGTCTTTTTGCAGCTCCGCTGGCAGGACGAGCTGCCGGCGCTGGCTGGAGGTGCTCAGGCTGGCGTGCGTCTCCGCCGGCCGGGCTGTGCTTACTCTGGCGCGGGTTCAGCAGCCCCGGCGCGAGCGCCTGGCGGCCGTGCATCCCTCCAGGGGCACGGAGGCCTCCAGGGGCAAAGCCCTGAGCTGTGGGATCCCCGCTCTTGCCCTGCGGGGATGGGGCCATGGGCATGGCAAGCTGGGCACCGAGGGGATCGCTGCCGGGGCTGTACAATGCCCCGAGCGAGCGCGTTTCCCCAGCGCGTTCCGACGCGGCCGGTGTCTGTTAGGGAAAATGTTTGTCCTTGGCAGGAAACGAGGATTTCCTCCAATTATCATTATGAATGGGTATCGAGCCGAGAGGCTGAGCCGCAGCGTGCGGGGTGCTGGGCACGGGTGGGACGGGGGAGCCCCGCCGAGCGCCGCCGCTCGCCGACTTCATGCGTCTCCCTGCAGGCGTTGTGCCTCCGGGGTTACGCCTCTTCTGTGTTTCCCTGGGGCTGTGCAGCTCCAGGGGATTCCTGCTGATGGCTCACGCAGCAGCTTCTTTCCTTTGCATTGCTGGAAAGCTGCTAAAAATCCTCGCTGTTAGGGCAGCTCCAGAGCTCCGGAGAGGAGAGTAAAACTGCGAGTTTAACTCTCCCAGTCCCAAAGGCAGCATTGATACTAAAGCCTTAATCAAAGCTGCCTTCTTTCTTTTTTTGTGTGTTTTTTTTCTTTTCCCTTTTTCTTTTTACTCCTGTGCTGTGAAGCAACTTGGTGGGCCAATAGATGTTTCTCAGCCGGCTCGTGAAAAGCTGTTTTTCACACCAAGCAGAATAAAAGCAAAATTGTCTGCGAAAGCTGTGGGCCTTCGACGCAGCATCCACACAGACAGCTAAACGCTGGTGCCTGCTATTGTAAAATCAGGATCGGGGCCGTGTAAATATTTCCTTTCGTTAGGGGATGAGCCCTCCCCCGGCTGGCCGGCTCCCCGGGACTTGTTTGGCAGCACGGGGAGGTGGGTGCCTGCACGCCGAGTTACTGCTGGGCACCCGCACACGGCTTTGGGGTCAGTAATGCCCGAGGGATGGCCCCGGCTATCCGGGATGGAAATGTTCTTCCTCTTCTTTCCCCCGTGAGCTCAGTGGCACGCTGCGCCTGGAGCTGTGCCCGCCGGCAGCTCAATGCCTCGATAGATACACGCGGAAAAAAAAACGTGGATGAGTTTGAGCTGCCTGCCGCAGCGACGCCCGGGCCTCTTCCCCAAGCTATAACCCAGCTCCGGCCCCGCAGCAGACATCCAGGGCTCAGTTTGCGTTTCGTCTCCCCTCTAACTGCCTCCTGTGTTTTTTCTCCTCAGGTATTTCGGTCGTTTCTTCCCTGACACTCCATCCATCACCCGGAGCCCGTCCCGCGGGCGGGAGTGTCGGTGTGCGACCTGCAGCCCCCGGCAGCGGTGTTGATTTTGGAAGCGGGGGCTGCGGCGGCTGGCAGCGCTCAGCCTTTGGGGGAGGCAAAAAACCAGCGAGCGGGGTGCTCGCCCTAAAACCAGCCCCGGGAGAGACCCCAAACGGGATTCCTGCAGCTTTGTTCCACCAAAGCGGGGCCGGGCCGGGGACACCAGCGTGGGCTCAGCGAGCTCACTGCAGCAGGGAGGCGGCGCGCTCCCCGGTGCCTTCTCACTGCGGGTTATTTCCAGCTTTCTGCAGAAACTGTAGCACAGTGTGCTAATGCGAGGTGCTGACAGCCGAGTAGGTAGGGCTGGGATCGCTGACAGCTCGTAGGGTTGCACCTTCGCCGAGAAAATTGCGGCAATAACCTGGCAGGGTGGAAATAAAAAAAAAGGGGGTTGTGCGAAAGCCGTTCCAAGTGCTTCACCACGGGGCTCACGGGCGTGCTAATATTTATTCTAGCGCAGGCACCGGGGTCTCCTTGTTTGAGGGAGACGCGTTTCGGGGAAAAACTCACAGTCGGTTATTTTATGAGGGGAAGAGTTTGACGAAGAAGTGTTACCGAGGAATTTCTCCAGCTCGCTCGCTCTCGGGGCTGCCAGCATTCAGCCTGCATCCCCGGCTGCCGGGCACACGGGCAGCGGCGGGAGGGAAGGAAAAGCCTACGGAAACGTGCTCCAAAACCTAGGGAGAAGGATAGATGCGGGGGGTGAAGCAGTCCCTCCTGCCCCTCAAAATCCCAAATAAAACCTGGAGCAGAAAATGTGAGGGACTTCAGGAGCACGTCTCCTCCGTGGCCCAGCGCTGAGCAGTCGCCGTGGCTGGTGCTTGCTGTTGGCCGCTTCTGGAGCTCCTGTGGAGCATCGTGGAGCCTCAGCACCCCCTCTGCGAGGCAGACAACGCGCCCCGAGCCTGTCCACCACCACCAGAAATAACCTTCTGGAAGTGCCAGGGCTTTATTTGTGAAAGGGATTTGCACTTCGGAGAGCACTGTTGACTTTCAGGAGCCGTAGGCTTTGAAGTGCCCAGATCACTTTTGGAAACACGCTTGCAAATTTTTCTTAAGCGCTTCGAAAATGCCTCTCGTGTCCTCGGGCCTCCTCCGAGTGCGGCGGGGGTTACAGGTTGGCCGCTGACCAGCGCGTGGATCTCTGCGGGAAGCTTCCTCGAAGGCAGGCCACGTGGAAAGGCACAGCTCGTGTTCAAGGGTTGGAGAAGTTGAAGATTTGGCCGGCACCTGCCTCGTCTTCTGCGGCGACTTGTTTTACTGCGGTGCCCGAAGCCTTGCACACATTGGTGTGGCTTCAGCCCAACTGGATTTCGAAAGGAATCATCGGAGCGCGAAGCTGACTCCGACCTAACTCCCGTGGGAGATACACAAAGGGATGATTTGGCTTCAGCCAGAGCCCGGGGTAAGTTATTTGGGTGGACTTACTCTCAGCTTGCCTGGGTTTGAAAAGTACCCAGGGAACAAAGGCCTGGAGCGAATACGCCTCCTGATCCCGGGAATGCCGGTCGGGGAGTCTGGGGCCAGGCTGGCTCCTGGCTGAGGAGACGCCCGGGGTGCCTGCTGGCCGTGCGGCACCGCAGCTCTGCTGGTCACTGCAGTGCCCGTTGGGTGCTGGATCTCTGGGTGGACCCAGCACAGGGACTTGCCTTCCCCTGGGGCACGGGTGCAAGATGCCCGGACTGCTCTCGTACAGCCTCCTGCTGCCCCAGGCGGTGCCAGCAGTGACTCGGGCTCAGCAAGGTGCCTAACCCCCGTGTCCAGCCCGGCTGGGTTTCATGTCCTCGTCGCCTGCCCTCGTTCTTCCCCTTCTGGTGTCTTCAAGCTAAACCTCAACCTTTTTAGACGCATCCTTGGAGGTCAGCTCACCCGGACTCCCCCTCCTTGCTGCTCCAGGCTCTCCAAGGGCTTGCAGATGGAAGCAGGTCACTCTCTAGCCCACCACCCATTTTCCCAAGGAAATCCGGACCGATGCCTGGAGCTGGCAAGGCCTCTGGGGAATCCCCCCGGGTCTGTCACCCCACCGAGACGTGAGCTGCTCATAACCCGCCGTGCCCTTGCACCGTTGCAGTGCACCTCTCCTACAGTCAAGGCCTGAGCCAGGTACCTGTGCTGGGGTCTTCTCATCGTGTCTGTTTGGGTCGACGCTGCACAAAGCCTACCCCAAGACGAGCGAGGAGTCTTGGAACCAGGACCCCCCTTCCATGGCAAATACGCTTCAGCTCTCAAACCACACGCAAATCCCACGTGAGCAAAGGAAATCTTACGGAGACGGGAGACCCGAACGCGTGCTCGTGGAGTTTCTAAGGATCTGGGGCCATGGGTTAGGTGGGCATCTTCAGCTAGCAAGGGCGCTCCTTTCCCCTCTCATTTGGTGGATGCACATTTGGTGGTTCCACGCCGGGAGGTGAACGGTGAGCAGCTTTGTCCGCCTGGGAGCACACACGTGTCTGCTGTGCGCCTGGCTCCCGTCGGTGCCTGCCCCTTGCCTGTGTGCTGTGGTGCAAAGCCCTGGCCGTGGGGGAGAGGGCACCCCGGGGCAGCGCGGGGCCGATGCCTGCGGGTCTCCTGCTGCACCTCCCGGGGAAAGAAAAGGGGGAAAGCGACTTCTCACGCTTGGTTTGCAGCCTGGCCTCTTGCGAGGGCGTCCGCAGGCTGCTGAGGTGCTCCCCGGGCTCTCGTAGTGCTTCTGCCTTCTGCCTGCTACGGGCGCGTGGCCGGCCCCGCAGCCAGCATCAGCAGGGTGGTGGCTGTACCTGGTACCGCGGGGTCAGGACCTACCAGCAGAGGGTTTAGCAGCACACACAGGCTCCGATTGCTTAGAAGAGGGGCCAATGTTTCCATCAACTGCTTTCAAAAACTGAGCTTTCAGACAGACTCGCTTCATTTTGGCAGAGCAGCTCGGCGCTGCCGTACTCGTGTGACGTGGAGGTGCGCGGGCTGGCGGCAGAAACGGGGCCGGGGTGGCTGCGTTGGGTGCCATCACCTGCTGCACGGGGCGGGACGGGCATGGGGCTGGGGCTGGCGGGGCTGCGGCGTTTTCATCCCCGAGCATTTCACCTGATCCGCTCGTTTCCTTCCAGATTCAGGACCTCGCAGGTTCGGTGGCCGTGGGGACGTCTGAAGCTCAGCGCAGCTTTTCGGATCCTTTTCGGATCCCCTCCCGCGCCCGTCTCAGCCGCCCTCTCTCTCTCCCCTTGCTCTTGCAGAACCGCCAGACTTTCAACAGCCTCAGCTGCCTTAGCACCGCGGCGGAGGACGGCTCCCAGCGGCTCCCCGGTGCCCGGCCATGGCCCGCGGCCGGCGGCTCCCCGGAGGTGATGCCGGGCAGGACCCCCGCCTGCACCCCGGTGCCGGAGCCGCGCTCGCGGGGCGAGGAGCGCCGGGCGAGCCGCGACGACCTCTCCTGCGAGGAGTCCGACTGCGGCGCGGCCGAGGACGAGGGCGGAGGGAAGGAGGAGGACGCGGCGCCCTGGCGGGGCGGCGGGGCGGGCGCCGAGAGCCCCTTCCAGCTGGATGGAGAGCTCGACATCGAGCAGATCGAGAACAACTGAGGGCGAGGGGCCGGCAATTTGGGGTCTGGGGTCGCCAGCACGGCGCGGTGACGTTCTCCCTGGGGTCGGCGGCCTCCTCCCGCCAGCCGCAGGGGACGAAGCAGCTTTGCCAAAATTTCATCAGGTATTTAGAGCAATTTTGTGCGTGTGTGTGCGTGTGCGCGTGTAGATCTTGAAATTCTTTGTAACTACTGTAGCCAGATATCAGCTAGTTTGGGCAGACTGCCTGTCGGGCTCTGGAGACGAGGTACGGAGATCTCCAGAAAACTCCCAGCTCTCTCTTTTGGCCTCCGCCGGTGAGAAAACAACTCGTGCAAATGTAGAACTGCGGCTGAGGGGTCCGGCCGCCGCCTCCCAGTTCACCCCTGCGCTTGTTTGTCAAGCAAAAGGAAAAAAAAGAACACCACCGGGGCGGGCTGGAAAACTGGGGGGAGGCCCAGGGCATCAGCTGAGCTTTGCCAAGCAGGAGGTGGCCGGGGCTGTGCCGGTGGCCACGGGGTGGCCGGGGCTCCTCAGCCTCCGCTCCCGGGCTGCCACCGAGCTGGGCACCGGTCAAGGCCCTGGCAGGAGCTGGGGCAGGTGCCGGGTGCCAAAGCGAAGCCGTCCCCACCCCGCACAGCCCCGTCCCTCCCTGCCAACCCTCCCGTCCCTGGCAGTGCCATCGGATGGAAACCACAAGTACTTTGCTGAAATTCAATAACGGTAAGAGCTGGATTTTTTTTTATTATTATTTTTTTAATTCTCCTGTCGAGGAGCTCACGGGCTGCCTCGCCCCCACCGCCCCAGCAGTGCTCAGATGCCTTCCTGCCGTGCTTTTTCCTTCCCAGCCCCTCTCTCCCCCATCGGGAGAGGGCCCCGCCAGGTCCCCCCGGGGTTATCGCACCCAGCCAGCAGTGGCTCTGCCCTCTGGGCTCACGGCCGCCGCGCTCTGCTCCGACTGTGAGGCGGGTCCGTGTCCAGTGCCGGGGGATTACTTGACGAAAGTAAGCTGTCAAAATGCTGAAAATTCAGGTAGCAGCACTGAAAGCTTTTCCTCTCCCTGTGCCTTTTGGAAGCACAGAAAAAGTGGCGGCCGTCACGTGTGTACGACAGACGCTCCTCGGGAAAATAAGCTGTCCGCTCGCTATCAGGTGTAGAAGGACACCTACTTTGTTTTTTTTTCTCTCCCCTCCTTTTATTTTGTTATTTAAACCTACAGGAAAGCCGTGGAAGCGGCTTCCAGCATCGTCTGCAGGTTCCTTGGGGCTCACGGCTCATTTCCCGAGCTCTGCAGAAGCCAGAAAGGAAAAGCAGTTCCTAGAGCCCAACACCGATTCGGGCAGGTGCCGTTTTTGGAGGGGCTCAGCGCCCCTGTCAGCAAACCCCGAGGAGCCTGTCAGTCAGAAGAGGCTGAAAGCCTCTGGTACAGGTTTTATTAATCATTGCCGCTTTGGTTACTGCACTTTTTGTGATGGTGGTTTGGGTGCGTGGCCGTCCCCCCTCGCGGTGGGAGCCGTCAGCTCCGTAGCTTTACACCTCCCGGCCCCGCAGAGCTTCGCAGACCCCGGTGGGCAGGGCGAGCCCGCACACACCTGGGGTCTTTTTTTCATTTTGGGGAATCCTCCAGCTCCTTAAAGCGTCTCTGTTAGACATCCTGGCTCAGTTTTCAGCCCGCCCGTCATGGAAGGGCCGGTGGCACATGGTAGCTACCAGCCCACATCCCCAGGAGCGCTGTAAGCGGCTCTGAGTCTCCCTGCTGTCCCCACCCCGCCACAACCGCCACGACCCTGGCTTCAGGGTGGCCACGGGCACCTCCTCAGCCAGGTCCCCACCAACCAAACCCGGCAATGCCCCCAGAGCCGCGGCTGGGCATCATGGCCAGCACCACGCCGCGGCGATCCGGCGCTGCCCCTGGCTGCCATAGGACCCGGGGCGTGCTCTCGCCTATGCATAACGGGGGCCGTAACTCACAAGGGCTTCTGTCTCCTCTCCAAGGGCTGCTCCCCGTGCCGTGCTCACCCCCGGGCGTTGGGAGGGCGACCGAGCGGACCCCCTGCCCAGCCGCACTGGACACAGACGTAGCACACAGTTTACATGCAGCACAACCCCTTTGCCTTACTAAAGACGCTTCTCCAGGGAGCCGTGGCCTTACCCTGGGCACGCGAGCTTAGACGCAGACTGCAGTTAGCTACGGTTCGTAGGCCACCGTGGGGCTCCGCTGGGTGGTCCCTTGTGGGTTCTGTATGATTTCATGTACTTGTTTTCAGCTTAAGAAAGCCTTACTTTTAAAAAGTTGTCTTTTTGGTTTGGTTTGGTTTGGTTTTTTCTCTCTCTCTCTGTAGAGGTAAAAAAAAAAAAAAAAAAAAAAAAAAATAATTTTTGGATTTAAAAAAAAATAAAAATAAAAAAAAAAAAAAAAACGGGAACTATTAAATATAATATAGTATGTGCCTCAGATCCAGGGGACATCCTGTTGATTGTAAAGCTGGCAGCTGCGTTGCTCCTCGGCACGCGGTGGAAGCCGGGCGAGAGCCGCTCCGTGCGCCGCAGCGACAGCAGCTGAAAAGCAGGGTGCCCCCCCGGGGGGGCTGCTTCGGGTTTTTAAAGGACTTCGCCTCTCACGCAGATGCTTTGGTGACCCCTGCGGCGAATCCCTGCCGCCTGCCAGAATGTGATTTTTCAATAATATGCAGACACCTGACGTTAGTCTCTGCTAGGTAGCTCACGGGCTCGGGATGGGGAAGGGATGTGGGGACTGGCTAAGGGCACGGCCCAGCCCGCTCAGCAGCCGTTGCAGGACGACGACAAGCTTTAGCAGCAGCAATAAGGTTTCATCGCTGCGATTCCTGAAAGAAACAAAACCGCGGGATTTTAACGGGAAGGTTCCTAGCACCGGTAACACACGCGGGGAGCTCGCTGTGTGTGTGCAGATGCAGCTCTTCGAGCCTGTTCTACGAAAGATGACACCTTTAAAAGAAAGAAAAAGACAAAAAGAAGTGTTTGTAACATAGATTGTAATTCTTCATGTTATAGCATAGCCTACTTGGCCAATGAAGTCGTGTTTCAAGTGCATTGTTTAAAGCTCCTGGCCGAACAGGACAACAGACATGTAGGACATTAGAGGATTGTAGCAGTGCTTGACGGAGTTTATGGTTTTGATGTTCAAGAAATCAAAAGAGGATGGCCAAAAAAAGATAAAAAATGAAAATAAGCCTTCTGAAGCTATGACCTGTAGTAGCAAAGTCTCCCTGTTACTTGCACAAGCGCAGAGGTATGTGCGTGCACCCGGGGAGGGGCTGCCGAAGGTGCCCCCGCCGTTGCAGGCTGCCCTCTCCCCGGGCGGGCGAGAAGACTGCTGATTTGTACCCTCTCCATGACTTGATTGCACTAGAGCAGCTCATTCTCAGGAAATTGCTTGTTACTTTTACTGTGTAAATAAAGCTTCCTGGTTCAATAACCCCCGGCCGGGCCGGCCGGCGTCTCGCCTCTCTGTGCTCCCGCGGCCGGGCGCGCCGGGGTGGGGGGCTGTCTCGCGGGGTCGGTGCCAGGTGAGGGTGCCCCTGCCCCAAGTTAGGCCCCCAAAATGGGCATCTTGTGGTGCTGTGCATCCCCCCCAGAGTCTGGGGGAGAACATCCCCCCGGCTCCATGCAGTTGTCTCGGTCGTCATTCAGCTGCAGGGCGGCCCAAAGAGGTGACGGTGAAACGCACCTCGAAGCTGGAGCGCCCCGCAGCACCTTATGCGCTGTGTTTAAGGTCAGGGCTAACGTCCCATCCCATGAAATAAAACCTGAGCTAGACCAGGAGCCCGCAGCGGGGTACAGGCACGTGGGGAGCTCCCTGGGGAAACAGGGCAAGAGCCACCTCCAGCCTTCGTGCGCAGTAACTCACTTGGTAGAGCCGAACGGAGAGGGGCTGCGCTTCCTTCAGGGAGCAAACAAAGTAAAAAGGCTGAGGACAGACGGCAGGATGTTTGTCTGCCTGAGTTTAGTCCGACTGACGCGATAGGCTTAGTGTAGGAACAAAAAGGAAGAATTACAGGATAAAAAAGCTCCTCAGTGCCCCTGATGTTGGACCGGGCTTTAAGGTGCCCTTCGCGTGTGCGTGGATGCGCGCAGTGCTGTAGACTTTGGCTGAAGCGCTACCCGGAGGATGAAAGATACAAAAACAGACCGAAAGTCTGCACTAAGGTCATTTTCCCAGATGCAGTTTACTTTGTTATAATTCATTCCCTAGCCCACTTTCCCCGTCTGTCCCCACGGGGTGCAGTGCGGCTCTGCAGCCAGCTGGTAGCTCTGAAGACAAGCATCTCCAATGCGCCCGGCTGCGGCTCGCAGGCTCCTCCAGGAACACAGAGCAACATTTCGGTGTCCTTCAGCGCCTGGGGCGATCTCACGCTGCTCAGACTGTCGGAAGCACGGCGGGAATTATCATTCACCTCCTTGCAAACTCCAGCAGCAGTAGCCGAATGCAGCCAGGGCACGCTGCCCAATCGATGCGTATGTGTGCGCACGCACACACCGTTACGTGTGTTTAAGTAACCTTCCTGCAGTCCCACAGGAGGCCCGAAACAGGTTAAAATTCAAACGGTCTCATTCCTTTCCACTCTACAGCACAAAGGCTTGCCTGAGAACCAAGGGGGTGCAGAGCTGCTGACCCAGCTGGCTGACCGGGGACTTCTGTCCCTAAAAGGGTGACCTGCAAAGGTGGGCTGGGCACACCCTGGGGCGGAGGGTGCGAGGAAGCCATCCCAAATCTTTAATTCTTCTCCCCATTTTGAGCCCTTGCCCCTTCTTGCCAGGTGCAACGTGTGCAGGTGCTAGCAGGAAGGCTGCAAAACTGCCAGGTGAGGGAGAAACAAAGCCCCAGGCATCCGCCAGTTGCTGCGTGGTGGTGCATCGCCTTGGGCATGCTGAGCGCTGCCCAGCAGCAGGAGGTGGCTGAGCTGGGGGTGCAGGTGCCCCGCGGGCACACGGTGCCGGTGCTGGATGTGTCTGGAGTTGCGTGTGGGTCAGTGCCCACCAGGACTGGAGCAGGAGAAGGCAGGAAACCCACGTCCTGCTGAAACCTGCATCTGCCTGCCTGACCCCTCTGAAGGAAAGGAAAAGTCACCGGCCCCGTGTCCCCACCGGTGAGGGGCTGCGTGCCAGCTTGTTCCTAGGAAAGCATTTCGGACCCCAGAGAAACCCCTGCCGGTGCTGAGTCAACTGAACACAGTACCACCAGGGCCAGCTTCACAGGACTGCATTTATTACTGACACGAGGACACAACTATTCCATGATTTGTCACAGCATTACCAAATTCCCGCTCTCTAACCCAGGGCAGTGCCAGACAGCGGCTAATGGGGGCAGAAACCCAACTACCAGCCTGCCGAATGTGCCTGGAGCTCTCCCACGGCAGGGATTTGTGATGTCCGTACCTCTGTGGGAGCCTGCTGGTACCCAGCCAGACCCCGCAGAGCCGTGCTCATCTCAAGGACATCCTCACCCCGTCTCAGGCACCCCAAAAGGCACAGCGCTGGCGAGTTACACAGCAAAGCGAAGGGATCTGGGTTGCCGAAGCCATCCCTGCTCCTCGAGGAGCTCACAGCTTCACCCTGGTGGCTGGAATTAGGCTGGGTCAGACGGAAAGAGCCTGGTGGCACGCGGTGCTTCTGGGACCGCTCATTCCGTCTGTGCTGGTGCTTGTATGGCACCGAGGGGAGGAAATCTCAAAAAGTGCACAGAGGAGAGGAGATTCAGTGTCCCCTCTGCTGAGGTTAGTATCTGGTTTTAGGACCTTTACATGAAACGTTTAGAAACACAGGTGTTCCCACCCGTGGGAGATGGAGATCGGACACTGAGCAGCTGGTGGCAGCGCGACGTGCCCGGCCTCGTCCTTGATCCTTTAACTCTGCCACAGCACCGCCGGTGCTACAGCTGGCTGAGGATCACGTCGACCGCCTCGGCCAGGTTGTTCACGTAGGCGTCAGGCTTCACCTGGGGGTGGTTTTCGTCACAAGGCCTGTGAAGGAGACAGAAGGGACAAGTGAGAGCGGGCAGACTCCGCGCCAGGTCCCCCACACGGGCGGTCCTTCTGCGTCTGCTCGCAGAGCCCGGGGTAGCTCAGGGTGGCCCCAAATGGAGCACCCCTGGCTGAGCGTGGGTCTCAGAGTCCTCTCTTTTCTGTTTTTCCTCCCTTTATCCCCTCTTCTCTCCTTACTTCCCCACACGCTCTGACCTTCCCTGTGTGCTACAGCAGATACCATATACTTGCACTGGGCTATTTTGCTGGGCAAAGCCTTGTGAAGACGATGCTCTCCATCATCACCTACCTAATCAAAACGCACGCACTGTTTTTATGTGGCTCGTTTTCAGTCAGAAAGCAGCAGTATCAGACAAGGATCATAGGGAGTCACCTCACTGTAAGCCTAGGATCCTATGAAATTGTGTAAACAGTTATTCTCCCATGCTTTTTTTCCAGAAATAGGTAAGGAAAAGAATTCACTTTGACCCAGGAACATGAGAGGTCTGTACGCAGCTTTAATGAACGGGAAGGCTCAGCTGGGGTTGCATGTTGGAGGACCACCGCCTTCCTGTAAACCTGGCGGTGGTGGTTCCCTCTGTGGCCGTAAGAGGGGTCAGGCTCACACGGCTATGCAAGTCACCACCCCAGAGCACAGCAGCTTGAAGCCACATTTGCAGCGATTTCAGATACCCGTGGCCATGGGCGCAGAGGCGCCGTCCAGTTTCCTGATTCAGCAGCATGGGGCTGGGATAGGGGCGGATGCAGGAGGCAGCAACAGCCCAGTCAGCTCTTCCAAACCTTATGGCCCTCTTCTGGCTCAGGGGCTGAGAAAGCCAACAGCTGCTGAACAGAAACCATATGCATTTTATATGCTTAATGGCTTTCCTCTGGGAAAGAGAGGAGAGCCCTCGTGTCCAGCTCCTATCTCCCTTGGTTCCTATAAAGGGCAAAACTTTATTTAGCAAGGGCCGTTTTCTCAGCGAGGAACACACGTTTCCCATAGGATGCATGGGAGCAGAGATTATTATTATTATTATTATTAACGATTTGCAGAATTTGTTGAGCACTTGTCTGTACAAGTACCAAGTTATTCCTTCGGTTCCAGCGCTAAAGCTCCCCAGGGCTGTTTCCTTTCTGCTCATTTCTCAGCTGCGCTCCTCATTCCTGCCTCCACGAGCTTCTCACAAAGGCAGAGCCTCTCTCGGGAGCCCACGCTGCTCCAGATTTTGCTTGCTGGGAAGTTACAGCCAGGAACTAGAAAAGCCCCTGCTGTCCAGGCTTCTTTGTGTCACCTACAAAGTGGCGTCCGACGCAGGGAGGCAGATTTTGGTGCTGGCTGCTGTGAAAGCATTTCATTTAAAAGGTGGAAGGTTATGCCACAGGTCTTCATTTAATTCCCCAAGTTCTATCTTGTTACGAGTCTAGGGTGCAATATGAGCAGTAATTATGATGATTTTTAGATGTTCCTCAACCAAGGAAGAATTTAGATCGCTGAAGGTAAAGCAAATTATAAAATGCAATGGAAAAAAAAAATATAAACAGAGTAAAAATCCAGTATACACACAATTTTCATGTGCCAATTATTACTCACTCCCTGATTTAACCAAGAATCTTTCATGAATACAGACATTTGGGGTATGGTAAAATACTCGGTTCTTGGCAATAATCCTTAATTTGAGTGGGGATCCAAAAAACAAGTAATGAACAAAACTTCTTTTCATTCTACACCCTGCAAAATGTTTCTTTCCTTGCTTATATGTTAAAAGGAAATTTTAAGACCTGCTTGAAAGGAAAGCTTCAAGAATTTTTCAATTACTCTGCACTCTTTGATCTATTAACAGGACCTTGCAGTTGATATCTGTGCTAACGATACAGAAATCCACCCAGAACTCAGCTTCTAAATTCTGGCGAGCAAGGAGACGCGCTGCATAGGCTCGTGTGCTGTGAAAGGGCTGGGTGTTTGTACATATACCGGAACAGAGCGAACCGGGAAGTGAGGCTCAGGTGCTACAACACCTCTGACAAGTTCGCTGCAGATTCAGGCCGGGCAGCTTGCAGGCGGTCCCAGTGGTAGGCACACCGTGGCCACCCCAGAGGACTGCAGCCAGCCCGCGGGTAGCTCCTCCAGCCCAGCAGCATCCTGCTCCGGTCATGGGCTGCACTGCCACCCGCTGCGCCCCTGTTATTCCCAATATACACCTAATATACACCTAATACATACATAAAATATACCTAATATATACCTAAAGTGACGTCTGCTCTTCTGCGTTACAGCCCCAAACCCTGCCGGCTACAGCTGCAGGGTTACCCCGGCCTACTCTTGTGCTACCCGTGCTGCAGACAGACAGGCAGCCGGCTTCTCACCCCAGAGTTTTGGTATTTTTCACAGTGTTAGGGGCTTCACCCACAAGGAGTGAGGGGGCTCGGCAGCCCTGTGCAGCCGATGTCTCCCATGAGGAGAGGGGTGCAGGCACAGCCCGGTGGCCTCCTGCATGGCCTGGCTGAACAAGGGTCCCGCTGTGGTGGGGCCGGCCATGGGGCACGGCGCTGTCCTCACACCGGGGACGGCACATTGATTTTATTTTGACCCGCGGCATGTTTGGGAGTTAGACTTCTGAGGCACTTCATGTGATTACATCTGCTCGTCTCTACTAAGGGGGGGAATGCAATAAATCAACTGGCCTGTGCTCCATAGGAAGGCAGAGCCCTGAAATACAACAAAGTTCCCTGCTCTCCTGCCTCTCCTGAGGCTGAGCCGAGGAGCTCGTCTTCCTCTCGGTGCTACCCCAGGAGCCTTTTCTTGTGGCCACGGCCTTTGTCTTGTAGAACGCTTTGTAACTCACAAGGGCAACACATAGCCAAGAAACATTGCTCTTTTTTTTTTTCCTTAGCTCTTTCAAAAAGAACCTGCAAGCAATAATCCCCAAGCACTAACGCCGAGACAGAAGCAGACAAACGAGCCCGAGGCCTGTCAGAAATGGGGCAGCAGAGGGCTGTGACGGGAAACTGGGCCAGGGCCTGGGCCATGGGCACCGAGCGGCTGGAGGACGAGCCCTGCTGGGCTCAGCGTGTCTTCTGGATGGGCCTTGCTGGACAGGGCCAGCCAGGAACTTCACCAAGGGCCGATCCTTCTCCCCCAGCTTCAGCTTGGTTCCTCGTTCAGTGACAATTGCTTATTTTGCCTTTATGAAAAGGCAAAAGGCACTAGGACAGGCATCACAATGGCAGGTCACAAACCTGAAAGCGAAGGGTATCATTGAGCACTTTTCTCTTTCGTGTTCCAGAAACACAAAAACTTAAAAACATATTTAATCTGCTAGGTAAATTGAAGAATAAACTCAGATTGATCTAACTTGAAGATAAACTCCTTCTGGTTTTGTTTTACACGGGACTCCGGTTGCAGAGAAGAACATAAATCAAACTGACAGAAAATTATATTCTCTAGCTGAATATTGAGCTGTCAGCAATCTTGGCCAGTTCACAAACTTGCTTGTGAAAAATCAACTACAGCCTTGGGAAACCCTCTCCTCGGTGAAGCCTGGGCTCCTCGGAGTGATTTAGCACCATGGTCTAGGTGCACACACGTGGGACGTTTTGCAGCCCGGGCTGGTCATGACAGCCCCCTGCTCTGTCTGTGAGATGAATTTTTTGGCACTGGATTTTTGCAAGGCCACTATGCGGCTACCCTGCTGGTAGAGGAGACATCTAGTCAGGGAAAGAAGCTGCCTAGCACAGGCACTGCCCGAAATCCAGGGTGGCCTTCCTGGGTCAGGGCTGTGCGGTCATCCTACTGCAGAGAGAAAACCTGTCCTGACAGGGCAGTTTCAGGTCTTTGAGGCAGCCTCCTTCAGGAGGAGACTTCTGCCAAGGCCTGGTGAGGAGCACGCCGTCTCCTCACCCAGGTCAGACACCCATCTGGGTGGGACCGTAGTGCCACCTGCCTGACCAAGCCCTCATGGTACCAGAGGTGCTGCAGGCAGGACGCTGTCACCCCCTGCACCTGGAGGTGAAAATGCAACAGCGGAGCACTGTAGTGGATTAAATCTATGGGATTTGGGCACACACAATCTGTGTCTGCTCCTCAGAGCATGGAGAAAGGCGGAATACATTCTTACAAAGAAAATGTAGCCCAAAATGATCGGTACACTACAACACATGAAATATCAAAGTATCTTTAGCTTGGTGCAACATGGAAAGAGGTCTTGAGACTTCGTATTTACTCATGTCCATCAAGGCACCTTCAGGAGGGGACTGAACACCCTCCTCTCGCCAGGACCATTTGTCACTGTCAGTGCTACAGAAGCTCAGCAGCTATCTATAGCTCTGTGTGCTCCGAGCCAGATCCTCCACCCATACTAAACTGGTTAGTTCAGATCAATGCTTCCATGTGAGACATCAAGGGAACAGCAGGAGCAGGCTGCTGCAGAAAGCTGGCTCCATGATTTTAACTCTTCACTCGGCCACTTGGTACGAAAAGCTCTAGCATGGTATCAGGGACTAGCAGGTAGAGATGGCTTCCTCCTGGTGAAGCACAAAACCACATCCCAGATCACAAGAGGCAGGGAAAAATCAGCTTCTGTAAGAACCAGAAGGTTCACTTACTGGGGGGGTGACATTTCCACTTGGACAGGTCTGCTCTGACAAGCTAGCTGCCCTGTGTAGGCCCAGCAGCTATCAGGATGGTCTTGAATCGCCCCGACCTGCTCTGTAATCTTCTGTGCCCTGTAGCAGCTGCGATGGTATAACGGAGATATAACAAGGTGTCTGTTATGGATGGAGGGATCTGGCTTGCATGTCCCTTTGTGAGAGCTACTAGGAGTCCTGAAAGAGAATGAAGCTCCAAAGACATGCCAAAGAGAGCGGGGATGTGGGGACCAATACTTTTAGTCCATGGGTCAGGGTGGGCATCAGGCATCACTGGCAGCCCACCCTGAGCAGCCCCATCACGGGGACCATGTCTGCAAAAGGGATCTGAGCTGCAGCGCGTCTGTGAGGCAAACCAGGCCCGCTGGGTCCTGGGGTGTCCTGCGGGGCTGAGAGCCCAACGCCGCGACGGGAGCACGGGGGTGTGCTCAGTCTGCGCACCGAGCACGCACGTCATGCGGCACAAGGCAACTCCACGTTCCGGTCGGAATGGCTTTACACATGCCTCATCTACGCTCGTTTCCAACAAAACATGTGGAGAACAAAAAGGAAACAGCTGGATTACTGCGTGGACGAAACAGGAAAGGTTTAGCGGATGAAAGTCTAAACGGAGGTGGCCGACATGGATGGTCACGGCCACGGGGGTGAAAGCAGCTGCACCGTTCAGATCAACCCGAGACCTGCAGAAACTTGACTTCGGAGACGAGCAGCTGGGAATCGATCAATGCACGATTAGTATCACAGACTAAAATTAGCTTTTGCATAGTTCTTTAAGAATAGGGATGGGTAGGAAAAACAACAGGCAGGGCCAAAGCAAGGCACAGAAGTTAATTTGAAAGAGACAAATGAGCTTGCATTCCAGCGTACAAAGCTGCAGTCATTTGGCAGACCTGATCTGTAACACTGCATGTCCCACGATCGCTGACCTTTTCAGCAGCACAGCTTTCTGTGAGAGCGAGCAAGAAATCATCCCCCCCAAATCTCCCTGTGTTTGTACAAGGGATCTCTTTGTGTCACAACACAGAATTCCTGCTAACTCCCCAATTAAGCAGAATACACTCCCGCTGCATAAAATTAGATAAAAAAGATTAAAACCATTCCTCCTGACAATGTATTCTTCAGGGGCTCTTACCACGGCTGTAAAATATGTGAGACAGAGCTTAACAAGATTTTCTTTATGAGGAATGTAAACAGACGCTGTTAACCTCTGCTGGTTTCTTTGGACAGATGCAATAACTTCAGTCAGGGCTACGAGTGAAAGTCTCGCTTTCACTGAACAAGCAATTTAATCAGCTCAGCACCGAACAGCCAGATAAATCACAATGACTGACAGCACACCACCGTGCAGCTGATGAATGCCTGTACAGCACGTTTCCTGACGCTACGATGAGACAAACCTGCCACAAAAGCACCTGATTAAACGCATCCCGTGCTGGATCAGGTCCTAAAACTTGAGGGAACTCTGTGCCTCGACCCTCATATCTCATGTCACACCCAGACGTTCCCCAGAAAGAGAGGATTTTCTGGTTGAAACACCAGATTTTGGAGAGCTGCTGCAATGGCTTTGAGAAGAAGCTAGCACCTTCTTTTGTCATTTGGGATGATGATTTTGCTCGTAGAGGTGGGCACCTTCAACAAAAAGTCCTAACCATAAGCCGTGGAGCCAAGGACGCCTCCCACTTTGCTGCAGGAGTGGGTGGCTCCTGGAGAGCACCTTGCTGTGCCATCCCCTCCTGGTCACCGCGCCTGTGGAGCTCCAGGAGAGCAACCCCCTGCCAGAGACACCCAGCAACCTCCACCGCTCTTCTCTTGCCTCCCAGAAGAGTGCACAAAGCTAATTGTGTTTAATTGCAACTCGTTTAAATTCAAGCATCCACAAACAGGTAGAAATTACCAGCCAAATTGTTTGCTAACATCTGAGGGAAGTCTGTGGGCTTGCCTCTTAATTGGTCCCATTTAAGTTCAACTGCTACAGTTTTAACCCAACAGAAGGAACAGGCTTAGGTACAACACTTCTCCAGGCAATGTGCCTTGCCACCCAGGGAAATACCGAGATGGAGTGGATAGGGAGTTATCTTCCTGCAAAAAAAATAATTAAAAGAGCTTGGCTAATGCTAGGAACATTACCTAGATCTTGTTTTTATTTTCTGCAGCTGAGGGCAGGCAGCGATGCTGGTGCAGAAGAGCTGGGGCGGTGCCTGAACACCTCTGCCAGAGGGATGCTGAGAAGAAGAGGCAAGAGGAGCAGAGGAGACCAGGACAGATCACGGACTGGAGGCTGCCAGTGGGCACTGCACTGAGCTTTGGTCAACACAGCTCTTATGCTTCTCTTTACAGGCACGGCCTCTATGCACACCAGTTGTAAATTATCCCTTGGATAACCCCAGTCCCCTGGCGCTTCTGTACAATACACCGTACCAACCAGCCTCGGAATACACAGCGAGGAAGCGGATGACGGAGGCAGCCGTATTCCCCCACCCATCCCTCTTTATTTTCTCTCTCAGGAAATACAGCACATGTGAACGTGCAAGATTACGAGCTTTGGGGATTAAAAGTTTTGAAAGTCTTTGTATGGGCTGTATAGGACATATACAGATGTAGCAACATACACAACGGACTTCTCCCACCACTTGAGCGACTCCGCAAACCCTCAATGACTCCAGCTTGCGCACCCGTCCCTGGCGGTGACATCCCCGGGGTGCGGTAAATGGAAGCAGAGATTTACTGCTCTGAGTTTAACTCCACTGCCTTCACCAGAGCATCGCTGCAGTTGTACCAAGGGACACCAAAAAGCAGCCAGGCTTGCTAAACCATACCGAGTACTGCACTAAACCCCGGGACTGCCAGTAAGCAGGGGTTGCCTGAGCACGTCTAGCGTTTTGCCTAGCCCCTGGAGTGGGAATGGGAATGGGAATGGGAATGGGAAGCCTCCGTAGAGGTGCACCTTCACTCCTCCTCCCCCTGGGTTTTCCCCGTCACGCTGGCCCAGATGCAGTGCCCCCGGCTTTGCCTGTCTAAAGGCAAGGTGCTGTGCCCGGGCTGCTCAAGGGAACCTCTTCAGCAGTCTCCTCCTGGTGACAGCGGGGTTCCTCCGAGGGCAAACATCCCGTGTTCATCCCATCTCCTCAGACACCAAGTCTGGATAGGAAAATTCCTCTGGCAGAGCAGATTTTTTTCCTGCTGCCTCTACCTAACAGAGATGACAAGCCCATACCTGGGAACAAGCTCTTCGACAGCTAGTTAGGTGTAAAAAGGCTGGTCTTAACCACTGCCTAACTTTCAGACAGTTAACCGACATAAATCCTGCCAGCACGGGGGGGGGGAACAAGCCATCGATGCCAGGCACGGCTGTGCAGGGGAACGGCCCCTGCCCCCAGTGGGGGTGAGCTGTGGGATCAGGCACTGCGTGTGGGTGCACCTCGTGCCCCAGCGCAAGCACCGCACAGATGTTTGCAATAAAAGCAAGTCTCCCTCTCCCCCTCGGAAGTAAAAGGAACGTTTGGTGAGAAAATCGCAGAGCTGCCCCTGCTCTGCCAAACGACACGGCCTGACGGGGTGTTTGCAAGCACCGGGAGACTCGGCTTTGCCTGCGCGGTTTAATTATTGATGACCCGAGCGGCTCTGCCAAGTGACCTTACTCAATTCAGTAGAAAATCATTTTAACCGCCCCCAAGAAAGAATGTGGACACAAACAGTTCCTTGTGCACGCACACAAACAGATGTGCGTCTGAAACGCAACCGGTGCGTTAGCAGTAAAGGAACTTCATGTTACACAGGAGTGGGAATGATTGATTTCAGGGGCTGAACTGGAGGCTCAGCATCTTGCTGCGAGGTGCTTTTAAAGACCTTAGCCTAGGAGAATATTTCCCGGCTTTCCTTTAACGCATTGTTCACATAATCCCTATTAAAGGTGTAAAATGCTGGCTCCTGCCTTTGCAGAGCATCCCATGGGGATTAAAGTCACAGAATCTGGTAGACCCAGGTACTTGCAAGAGAGGAGCTTCGCAGATTGCAAGAGAAAGAAGTCTTGATGTAAGATCTGGAATGCTGTCTGGAGAAAGTTAAGCATTGGGTCTAAGTCGCAACCCTCTGTATCAGACACGCTCAAAGACGAAGCATTAAAAGACTGCTTCTCACCAAACCAGAATCAGAGCTACCCTCAGGACAGCAGTATTTCTCATCATATGGTGCTCGCTAATTCACACAGTCCTCATCTGAAATGGAACCATGAGAATATCCAAGCAGCTCCCAAGAACTGCAGAAGACAGGGCAGGCACGTGTGCAATCTCTCCTCCTCCTCCAACGCAGCAGCAGCCAAATTGCTCACGTGTGAGGAGCCAGCACCTCACCGCTTCTAAACTTTCTTCATGTGAGAAGCCAAAAAAGCACTTAAGCTGGAAAATTAAGGCACGCTCCAGGTCTTTGGCTGCAAAACCAATCAGCCTGGACGAGGCGAGCAGGAGGTCACGCAGCGAGGAGTGAGCGCAGCCCTGCCGTGGGCTCTGTCTGACCGCTCTCCTCCCTGCCCACAGATGGAGGGGAAGGCTCAGCACCCTGCACAGGAGACACGTTTTTGTAGGGTTACATCTTTCAAATAGCATTTGGCTTCTTTAGCCTGTGATGGCTGGGAGAGGAGGTGGTAGCGGTGACCACATGGTGAGCAGGAACGTGGTGACCCCAAATGAAGGACACGACACGCACCAAGCTCAGAGATCTCTGCCCAATCCTGCTTCTGAGCGCCCCAAAGACACACTGAGGGATGGAGAGGTGCCTGGGAGGCAGCAGGATCAGGCACTTGGGGTTTACACTTGGGGAAGGAACGTTACATCCAGCTCACTGCGCCCAAGGATGCCAGAAACCCACCTGCCTCTGAACACGCTCCTGCTTTTAACTGATGTAACAGAGGGGAGTCAGCTCTTGAACTAACTGGTGAGTGTTCAGCCCAAGTGCTGGGTATTGCTTACACGTGCTCCTCTTCCATACACGCACCTGTACAGCATTATGTACCCCTTCTGAATTGGCTCACTGCATCCTGAGCATGTACAGCCCTCCAAATTAATGTGGGGATGCTCTTCAGAAACCTCTGCCCCTTCTGAAGAGTAAACTTGGCTACAGCTATGCCAATATATTCCGGCTCATTTGCTTACATCACCCTGTAAATTAGATGTTCATAATCTCCTCTTTGGATGGCTGCACGCTGTGAATGTCTGCCTGCCTCTGCTTCCACTTCCACAGTGCTGAGGGGATGAGACTTCATCTGCCTGGGAATTTTTTTCCCAATATCTGCAAGCCTGCTGATGGCTCCACACAGCCCCTCCTGGATTAAGGGCGGTGAACTTTTGGGTGAAGGAGCGTTCCTTTTCTGTCTGCACTGCGTCTCCAGCAATGAAGTCTTCACTTGATGTTGAGCTTCTACGATAATACAATTTTCTTCTGTTAAATAATGAATTTGCTCCATAATCCATTTTTTCACTTTTCCACTTGTTTGTTGATATCTTCCTTAAAAGAGCTAAGTTAAATTGGTTAGAAGAACACAAGACCGTTCTCTACCTACCGCCGGACCTCCCCAGCTTAGGGCTGGCAGTCGGCATTTCTTTGGGTCGGACCAAACTTGCTGCCTGCCTTCAATACTAACCCCATAAAAGAGCCGTACGCTTTTAAAACAGGAATAATAATAATAAGGACAACGGCTTTGAGACTGCTGCTCCTCGGTATCAGCAGTTCTTGCTTTTATCTAAGCATCTCTGTTGAGACAAGTTCCTTCCCTTTGCTTCGGTTTCAAGCGAAGAGAGAATGCAAGGCCCATAATACTGGTTGGAGCTGCGGACGAGTTGCTTCTGTAACCCAGCCCGGCTTGAAATGAAATTTATTTACATAGCGTGCTCGATACCTTTGAGAAAATCTGCTACTTCAAATACTTCAAAGGATCACTTTGTACTGGAGGTGGAACAGCCAAGAGGACTACACACTCGGCACATATTGCTAAATTCTTGCGAGGCATCTTAGGGTGGAGATATTTGTCTACGAAGTAATAAATAGAATGCTCGATCCTTTTCAGACGGCGTTCACGGCGGCACAGAGCGATGTGGGGAGGGCTGATCAATCCTTTGTGCTGCTTTTTCCCAGCCTGCAATTAAGCAGCAGCTTGAAACGTAGGCTGTGTGTGGTATGTGGGTAGAAATGCGAACTACAGACATGTTTGAAGCAGACCACTCAAGCCCTTGCGTGGAAAGGGCTTCGCAGATCATAGGGAGAGAGACTTCAGCTTCATTAAGTGAAACATTAAAGGCAATGCCCTAACGTACAGCACCAAACATTAATGCTCGGCGGTGTAAGGGGTTTAATTGCCTGTTGCTTTCCCACCGTAAATTATTACCTGCAGCTCACGGAAAACCTCCTTCCAGACCTGCTCGTGCACCTCGCTCCCGTTTCACACGCTCGCTGGGGTGGAAACGGAGGGGCAGCTCCGAGTTGCCCAGAGTTCAGAGAAATGGGCACATTTTGAGAAGGCAGCGAACATTTCAGAACCTCACCCGTTTGGTTCGGGCTGGTTCAGGAGCTGATGACATGTGCGACCCTCTGCAGGTTTTGTAACTGAGTCCAGAAACCAGCCAGGAGGGGTGAAAGATGCCCGGCGGTGACCGAACGCAGCGCAGGCAGGCGGGCTGGATCCAGCGACGCTCTTTGTTTGCAGCCGAACGATTCCCACATCCAAATACACGCAGAGAAGTTTTCACTTGCCATTTCTTTTTATTATTATTTGCACTGAGTGACCCCACACCACACTTACAGCTCTGTCCAGGGGCTCCTGCAAGGTCCGTACGAGCGACACGGTCGTGCAGGTCTCGAATGCCCCTGGGGTGTGGGCGTGCAACGTGCTGGTCCCTCCTTCCAGCCCTCATTCAGAAATCTGGCTCGAAGCTCAGTAACAGCGACCGTTTACACCACTGCAGCTCCGCGGTACGAAATGACAGCAGCTTCCCACAAATTTGGGCAAGACAAACATCTTTGTTACAAAGCATGAGCCTCTCCGGTGGTGCTGACAGAGACGGAGAGCGCCGGATAATGGGAGCTGCCCAACGCAGCAATTAAACACTCTGAGAGGGGCGAGCAATGCCCTGCCCATTGCTTCCTGTAAAGCCTTCTCACCTAAATTAGCCATCCCTGTGATTTTAACGCTCCGGCGTGCCATGAACAAAGGAGTCCTTCCACGGCTTCACTCCGCAATCGGCTCCGGCTCCTCCGGGCTGGAAATCTAGTGGGGACCCAGGGGGCTGGGGATGCTGCGAGCCGTCCCGCTAGGGCTGGCGGTGACCGTGGGGAAGGGGCTGCTTGCCCCGCTGCCCCCTTGGTGACCGTGAGCCTGCAGCTGGAATAAATCAAAGCTGAGCACGGGACCTGCCCAAGCAGGGGTCCCTGGAACTACATCGGGGTCCGTCCCGCTGGATTAATTGCCAGCGCATCCTGTTTGCAGGAGCAGAGGCCATGCACGGCCCTGCAGAGCCCTGCAGCTCCTCGGAGCCTTTGTGCAACTCGGGCTGGGTTCCAGCCCCGCTCGCCTCTGGGGACCAGCGGCAACCTCAGCGAACTGTTCTGTGAGTTACGGCGGTGGCTGGAAGCGAGATCAGAAGCGGGCATTTTCTACACAAAAGGTATTCCATAAACCCGAACGGCCATTCACGTCACCGGCCCATCTCCCTGATTAAGAGATGAAAGAATCCGAGCTCGGTGTAAGGGAACGATCGATCCTGCCAGCCACCACGTACCCGGAGAGACATCTGCAGAACACGTCTGACGCTGCCCAGGGCTTTGTTTCCCCCTCCCGTCCCTCCTGCCCCAAGTACAAAAAGCTGGAAAGTCCTGGTCCTCGCAGGGAGCGCTGGTTTTTATCAGGCCGTAATGAAATCATTTAATAGTTCTCATTAAATGCCTTGCTGGAGAGCAGGCTTGATTTACGGACAGGACGCCACGGGTATAAATAAGCTGCACTTCGCTTGTCACGCAGCTGGTCAAGACAATTAATGTTTTGTTTTCCATAACCTTTGTACTCTCCCTTCCTCTGCTACTACAGCAAGGCTCGAGGCGTGTAACTCCATCGTCCTCTGAAGGACAACACGCGTCTGAACGCCTCTCGCAGGCTCGGCCCAACAGCGGGAAGGCAGACTCCCAAAACGCGGCCGCCTTCCTGCTCCCCTAACGCCGCTGTCCCTACCCGTGGGGACACTTCCCTGCTTCCAGGCAAAACCCCAAGCTGCCCAGCAGCACACCTACCTCCTTCTGTGCTGGAAGTGCTGCTAGAACAGCACATCCCGGCAAACTCAGCTCCAGCAGACACCGATATATTTAGCGCTGCTGCGTTAAATAGATTCCCACCTTTAAAAGCACGGGGTTCCTTTTTCTTTCTTTGTTTTTCCTTTCCCTGGGAATAGGACAAAAGGCACTCTGATCGGATTAACAGCTGCCTTCAGGTTAGAAGAGAGGAAACACGAGGCAGCTGCGGTACAGGACAGTGGCCAGAGACACTTCTTAACGCTTGTATCAACCGCGGCACCTCATCCTAAGCAAACACTTCATCAGTTGCACGATGTTTTTTCAAAAGCCCTTCTCCTCACGGCATAAGGTGCACACCGTGCGTGTGCTTCAGCGCAGGGACAGCCCAGCAGCCCGGGCAGGCAGATGCTGACGGGGCTTAGGAGAGAGTCGATGTAGACGAGGACAAAGGGACGGGCTCTGCAGTCATATGGCTCGCATCTGGAATTCACAGGCATGCTCATTTCATCACCTTCTCCTCTCGGTTTTGCAGCAGAGCACGGCTCTCCCTCACCTCCCAGCCTAGGCGGTGCAATCCTCACTTCACCCCCTTTGTTCCTCCACCAGCTCTGCCAAATCCCTCGGAGGCAGGAGCCGGGAGGTGGAGCAGCGCCGTGACACCGCTCGCCGCCACCAGCAGCCCCCCGGGGGCTGTGCTGCAGGAACCAGGCCCGGGTCTGACGATTTCAGGACACTCCGAGACTGCTCCGAGCTCTAAATCCTTAACGGGAGCCGACAGCTGCACACGTGCTCTCGTATTTCGTGTGTGTTACAGCACAAAGCCCTAAAAGCAACGAGGAAGGCCCATTTCCAGTTTACATCTACACACAGCAAGTGCTTTTGAATCTCTCTCAGAGACCCCTCTGGCTGCTTTTATGGCACGCATGAGCCTCTCTTCATAAAAGCCCCTTTCTGGAGACTTTTTAGTATTCCTTTTCTGGTTGAAACCAGGAAACCTCTCACTCAGCCAGTCATTTCTTATACGTACCTGATACGCTAGGCTGTAAAATCCCTGCCTGAAGACAGCCTCACAAATGAGTAGGCAAAACCCTGAGAGAGCAGAGAACAAACCAGCAGGAGAATCACCTGGAGCCATGGCAGGAAACGGAGACAAGATTAACCTCATCTAAGACTATTTCTGTGTGTGCGCAGATTTATTAGTAAATAATCTGCTTCTGCTGTTAGGATTTAACTGCCCAAGGTAAAACAGAGCCGTCAGCCACCCCTCGTGCAGCACGAAGGCCCTGCAGGGAAGGGTGGATGTCCTTCGCCATCTCCTGCCTGCATTTCCCCAGACAAAGCCAGCACAACGTGGACACCGCCGGGAGCACCACGCAGGCTGGGAATGGACTCACGATCTGCCCCAGAGCAAACCGTAACCATCGGGCTCCGTTTAGCCACGCATCTGGCATCGAAACCCAGAGTAATTAGGAGCATTTCCTCTGAAGGCAATACAGACTTTGGAAGCTGCTGTCGAGTCTTAAACATTTGAAAGCAATTGCCGATGCGCGAGGAAATGAGAATTGAGGAAAATCTGCCCCAGGTTGGAGAGCTCTGTCAGTCCCCACCTAAACAGAGATGGAAAAGTCGGTCAGGCTCAGCCTGCCATGCACTGCCGGGCTGTCAGCATCACCCCAAAACACCCCCACACAGCCACGTACATGCACCAGCACCGATGTACTCATTTGCTGTACCTGCTTTCATCAGTCTATGAAGAAAATTCATGTTCAAGTATCTTTCTTTGAAATGATACAGACGGAGACAACTCATTTCGATAGGAAAAAAAAAATACTGGACTAATTTATAGGATATGGCTATTCAGAACACAAATTATTGCTGGGCCTGGTGGTAGATGACGATGAATCTGACCCAATGGCTCTGGCTCTTCTCTGCTAGTTCCTGGCTCTATAATTCAGAGGTTACTTTTTGGTATTTAGTTACACAAAGATACTGGTGGCCATTACCTCCAGCATTTCCACCAAGCCACGCTGAGCTGGAGGGTGATGCGACTCCACATCTCACTTTTCCTGGTACGAAGCAGTATTTCATTCATTATTTTGTTACTAGGGTTTATGAGAATGGCTAGGAAGGACGGGAGGAGATGCAGCACTAACCCCTGCCTGTGGCAGTGGCCAGGTGCACGACCTCAGGTAAGTCATTTCACCTTTCTGTCTGTTTCCCCAGCTCTACAACGATTACTTGGCTCCTTTCTATAAGCACCCTGAAAAGAAAAGCCAGGCACAGAAGAGCGAGGTGCTTCCAGCCCTTTCCAGATGAAGTGAGGCCGAGATGCGGAGCGACAGACCAAGCGGTGGCCGAGCCCCCGAGCAGGGACCGCGGATCGGAGTCAGTCACCAAGTCTGTTTGGGACGATGCCCCGACCAGCTGGGAGTCATACGCGGGTTTTGGCACCGACTTCAAGAGCTCCAGAACTTCACCTTCCATGTCACGGGGCGGCATCTGTGCAACAGAAATCCCACGGGTGCTGTCCTCCGGTTCCCTCTCCCCGGTACTGAGTTTGTGTGCTTCGGTGTGTCTTACGTGACCTGTTAAACCCAGCTCTGGGAGGCACTGGGGGAATTACCGACAGGCAATGGGATCGCCAGCCAAGCGATGAGACTGGCAGTAAGAGGAAGAATGGAGGAGCAGGAGGGAGGAGCTGTGAATCAGCCCCGAGCCCCTCTGGGAAGGAGCCGACAGCAGGATTTGATGTCTTGTGCGTAAACAAAGAGGGAGGAAGAGACCTCTCAGATAATCGTCATAAAAATGATCTTGACCTTTTTAGCACCGGTGCCAAGAATAAAACTGATAAAACCCCCTGGAGCTGATCTCTACCTCGTTACTGGACTGGTGCCAGGCTGAGCCTGGAAATTTGGCTTGCGTGCTCGTGCGAGAGGATGTCCCCTGCACAAAGCTTCCACTGAACGTACACCAGGAATCACCGGCGGGGCCACTGCCACCTTCCTTCTGGCACACCCAACCCTCCTCCAAGCCTCTTTGGCCCAGCTGGACATCACTTGCACCTACTCTTGAGGCCCGAGATGCTCGAAGTATTCGGGCTGTGACGGTGCAAACCAGGATCCCAACAAGCAGCCGCCCCCTAACGAGTTAAAAGGGAGAGTTCTGCTAATACTTAAGCGTTACAAATCGTCTCGGTGCAAATAAATTATTCAGGAGATGTCATCCTCCCATCAGCACCATCTGAGCTACATTTGTAATAGTTCCGCGCACTGAGCACTTTCTGTCATAATACCAGGGACACCGAGCCTGCAAGACGGAGCGGGGGGAAAGGCATGCACACGATGAGACAAGAAAGCCAAAGCTGCTCTCCCCTCGTTGCTGTGAAACACACGCTGCCCACGGCAGAGGAGAGATCAGTGGTGTCTGCTGTGGTACAGACGAGTAAAACAAGGAGTAACGCAATGGCTTCGGGGACTGCAGAACCTTCTTCCTTATTTTCTCTCAGATCCGCTACCCTACCCGATGGATGATTTACCTACAACTTCCACGACCTCATTTACTACGAATAAACTCCCCCCGAAATTTTCCAGACATAGGTTTTAAATCGGGATCCACCCTCAGGGTGGCACGGGTGGATATGTACTTACGAACGAGGAGTTTCGGCTCCATTGTGTCGAGGAATGGCAATGAAACCAGGCAGCATTTCGCTTTGCCCCGAGACGTTAAGACAACAACCCAGCTGCCCGTGTACCCATTTAGTTGTTCAAATCACACACCAAACACAGAAAACAAACGCAAGCAAGCATGTTTATAAGCAACTAGAGGGAAACAAATCTGAGATGACCTTATAGGAGAGCAGTGCATCCGTGATGCCCAAACTGCCCATGGACAACGCCGATACTCCAGGGCACGATGATCCAAGTCTTGCTTGCACTTGTAAATGTCTGTTTGGAGGTGCACACCATGCTAATCTGTCCTTCGTGCTCCACAGAGCTCCTACACACCCGGTCACGTCCACCTGGCCCAAAGCCCACCGAGGAGGGCCAGCTTTCCCACCAGGAAGAGGTGTGGGGAAATGCAGCCTAAGCAGTGAGAGGTGGCTGTCCAGGTCAGGAGGGCGGCGTATGGAAGAGAGGAGCAAGATTTAGCAGAGGTTATGGGGAAAAAAAACAGCCTCTTGTTCAACCCTGGCCTTGTGCTCAGAGGTAAAGACGAGCAAAAGGTGTGGAAAAGGCCCGCCAACATACCCACTGCTCACCCGGGCGTCTCCATGGGCCTCGGGAGAGCTCTGCAAGGCAAAACAACGCTGCGGTCAGCTACAAGTGGGCTCAGGGACTGCACAGCCCGCGAACAAAAGCCATACGTGTCCGGGCTGGAATGAAGAAAATTCAACTGCAAATACGCCGAAGTATTGCTTGCAGAAGTCAAATCCCCCGGGGAACGGCAGAAGGAACGCCTGCCAGCGAGGTGACTTCTGTGACACCAGGGTGTGTCCAAAGAGAACAGAGCAAAGCCTCCAAACCAAGTGCACAAAGCACACCGAGGCCTGACCGTGCCATCACCCTGCAAGCTCAGGGACGAGAACTCTCCCTGCCGTGTAAAAAAGAGAACAGCAGCACTCATGCCACAGCCGGACTCCCACCGCTTCTGCCAGACTTTGGATTTCCGCCCGTTTCCCCAGCTGTTAAACAGGTTAACTCCCCCTCACCTACAGCGGAGAGGTTTCATCTGCCGCTGTTGTGTAGCTCCTTTGCTGCTGGAGCAGCCTCGTTTCCTAAGCCTGGCGGCGAGGAGGAGCAGCGGGCCCGTGGGCAGGGGCAGGACGCTTCGTACGAGACCACCGGCGTCCCGGGGAGACGGCACCCAGCAGCAGTCACAAGGGTTGGAGGCTGGAGGGCAGCTGCCGTGGGGAAGCACCCAGGGGAGGATATTTGGAGAAAGAAGGGTCATGAGGGAAACGGGAAGCCGGAGCCCGTTTGCCCAAGGACGGTGATGAATAGCGCCTGAAATTCTAACAAATGGACATCCAGGCAAAGACGTGCCACGAGGAGGGACATCTGGGGAAATATCTCTGCGTGGGTACCTGGGGGGGTGAGGAGCCCTCACCACATCACATCTGGGGCGAGCGGGGCTGCAGCACCAGGAGGAGAAGCAGAGCGAGGGGGCCTGGGAGGCAGCGGGGCAGCCGGCAGCTATTTCTGGCTCCCGGAGGTACCGGGGAGGGCACTTCCCCTCCGTGCCTCCCCGCTCACCCCGTGGATAAAGAGTTTGTCATCTGACATTCACGAAGCAGACACCCATCTCTTCCCGAAGCACTGCGCAGTGGATCAGCACCGAGATCCACCACGAGGAATTAATTCCGTGTGGGTTTGCCCTCTGTACGGCCGCTGGGATCCCAGCGGAGCAGGCACGAGGAGCTGGTGCTGCTGTCATTAACGTCAGCCTTCCGCGCTCCCCCCCTCCCGGCTACTCTGTGAAAGGGCTGAAATGCCGGCGTTTGAAACCTCACAGGAAGTCTGGCAATGTAAAAATAGCCCCTCTTTTCAGAAAAACAAACGTGACACGAGATGCCACTCTGAAGAATGGCTTGGGAAAGAGCTGCTTTACAAAGCCCTTGGCCCAAAAACCTGGGCAAGGCTGAGCAGCGCTCGGTGCCCTCCGGAAAGATGCTCTGTTCCTGTGCCCTGTCGAGTCCTCTCGAGCCTTTCTTGTTCCCTGAGAGGCTGAAAAAGAGCTCTGGGTATTTCCAGACCTGGTCTGTGTTAACTCGGGCACGGAAGGAAAAAAATACAACCAGCAACCCAACCGCAGTGAAGCAGCCAGAGGCCCCAAAACGCAGTGGCCTTATGAATATTAAAGCCAGGTCCAACCCAGAGCAATTTGTTTTGTTTGGCACCACCCTGGCAGCGTCTGCACTGAGAACGCACGGCCTCTAACGTGGAGCATGTGTTTGGTGAGAGTAACAAAGCACCTGGGCTGGGAAGTCGGGCCGGTCGATCCTCCTCCCTTCTCCGAGCAGCCTCCGAACTGGTTTGTTGCTCGGAGGGTCAAAGCGCGATCAAACAGGAGGGCTGGGAGGCTTGGCTGCTTTCTCCCGCTGCCTGTCCCCACAAAGCAAATGTCAGAAGAAAAAAAGGATGGGTGGGAAAATGACCGGCAGCGGTGGAAGCGGCAGCAGCAGAGCTGTTAAACGCAGCAAACCTGGGAACGGGTCCAAAATTCCCCGAGTGCCAGAGCTGGCACCTGTAGGGCCGTTCCCCAGCCGCGCAGCGCAGGGCACGGCACGAGGCGCGGGGTGTGCAGGCACGCTGGGAGCTCTGCTGCCAGCCGGGAGGCTCCTTGCTTTTTCATCTCCTGGCCTTTGCTCTTTCTTAACAGCGCTTGGAGACCGTGGGCAGGCAGCTCCTGCCGGAGGCCCAGCTCCCTGCTCCTCTCCCCTGCGAGAGCACAGCCGGGTAGCCCAGCTGGGGGGTACCCAGAATGGGACAACTGCAAGATTAAGCCCAGAACTGCTCTCTGTGTAGCTGCTAAGCTCTGAATAAGCATTAAAAGCAGTCACTGATGACCCACTGGGGCAGCATTTTGGGGTTATACGAAACACTCCCACCTGCTTCAAGCCCACCACGTGCTGGCTGAGTGCAGGACGCCGAGGTCCCCGGCTGGGGCTGCCCCGGGCACTGAACTCCTTCCCAAGGACATGAGGCTGCACGGCCACGGGAAGGGTTAAGGGAACTGGAGCCCTTGTTTACCGTGCGAATTAGAGGTGGATAGTTTGCCGTGAACATGCTGGTCGATATCTCCCAGCTGCCAGTTTAATCGGGCCGAGGTGAGCGGCTATTAATTGTGCTCTTTTCCGACAACATTTAGCCCCCGTGTGAAAGCGCTTCCTCCACCGCAAACAAATTAACCTTGACAGCATCTCTCCAGACGTGCTAAAGGGACTTAAAAAAAAAAAAAACAAGCCAAAACGCCAGCAACGGGGGCCAAGACTGATAGCCTGGCTTGAATTCGAAGCCACGTTTCCAGCGAGCGGCTCGGCGTTTGCTCGGAGCACGCATGGGATGGCTCAGAGCACCACGCCAGGTGTCGAGGGGAAGGCTTGCTGTGCGTTTTGGAAAGCCACCGTTCAATTCCTCACCTCCCTGGGCTGCGGCGACGTAGCCGGCAGCAGAGGCATCGCCTTCTTGGGAGAGGTTTGGCTCCTCGGGCAGTTTTACGGCTCGGGAGGCAAATCCTGCAACCCTGGAGCACCCAGCCCTCCTAACAAACTTGAGGAGATATTTCAAGGTTCCAACTCGCGTGGTTTTTGGCTCACCTGTGGGCACTGAATATGTATATATGTACAAAGCATTCTGCTTGTGAAACGCGTTCACCTTCGGTGCCGAAATAATCCAGGTCCCTGCGGCTCGTGGGGATTAAACCTCCGGGCTGGAAGTGAAACGTGCCCGCAGATCTGCCAACAAACGATCGTAGAGAGTGGAGGAACAGCTCTGAAGAGCCAGCTTCTGCTGTTTTGTCCTCTTTGTGCTAAAAAAGGTCTCTTATTTTCCTCCGTGGGTGACTCATGGAGGAAGAGGACACAGCCGAGGACGTGCAGGAGCCTGGCCCCGAGCTCTGTGAAATCCCTTTCTCTCGGCTATTCTGCCCGTTGCAAAGGCACCACAAGTCCTCCGAAGAAAGGATGACAGAGGGGCTGGGCTTTCCTTCCAAGCTTCCTCTGAAATCACACTTGGCAGGGCAGCCCCAGCCTGCCGAAAGAGCACAGGAATGTGCATGGCAAGAGCCGCGCTCGGGTTGGACCTCGCGGGGGTTTTCGAAGCCATCTGGGCTCTGGTTTAGCTTTCCAGCTAAACTCCAAACGAAAAGCCAGCCCCTGACCGACGGCTTCAGCTGGGAGTCGACAGGAGAGGAAGGCTTTTGCCACCAGCACCGTGCAGAGAGGACAAATCACCCGCTCCCATCCCGCTCCCCAGACCCTCCGATTCCGCTGCCCCGTCCAGCTGGAAGATTTCTGCTCCTGTTTCCCATCTGCTGGGAAGGCAGCGAGAGACCTCGTGCAGGCAGAGCTCAGACAGCTAACGAGTTTCCCAGCAGTGCTGGGTTATACAACGCTTCCAGCAGGCACGCGGTGGTGTGTGAAGGGCACCTGCCCTCCGTCAGCCCCCAGCCCCTGGATAAATCCCACGGGCATTAAGTGCCCCACCAGCATCCCTGGAGGCACCGGCAGGTACCGGCAGCGCTGAGCAGTCTGAGACCAAACCACCACGGGGCCAACCCCAAGTGCTGAAAATCCCTTCATACGGCTCCAGAGCTCCACAGGGTGCTTGGACATCTGTCCGTGTGGACCTGGAGAGGCCCCTGAAGAAGGGAAAAATGTTGTCTGTGATTTGCCAACAGGCGGGGAGTCAAATAGCATCGATCGTGCTGTCGAAGGCACAGCGACATGACTGGGGAATCGGGGAGGGAACGTTAAGGTAGATCCTAAAACCTTGCACTCTTTCTTTAAAGATCCTAAAGCATTAGGGAACAAAACCTCCTGGCCCTCCCGTGCTGCGGTACCAACCGGGTGGGCTGTTCGCTCGGGCATTCGGAGTCCCAACCCCTCCTTCATTTGTTTTTCTGAAGGGGAAACTGAGGCCCCGGGGGGAGTCGAGCCAGCGTTTCCTCATCCGAATGCCTGATGTTAGGCAACTCCTCGTGAAGAAATCATTTACAATTTTAAATATATATATATATATACTTCATCAGATGAAAGTATTACGAGTTTGATCCCCTTCCAGGCAGCTCGGTCGGCTGCGTTGTGTTTCACCACTTGGATTTTTCCCACAAAAAACACCGCCAGGACGTTGCAGCAAGCAGACCGTCCGCCTGCCTGTGCTTCCACGCAGAGCTCTGAAAGTGGCAACACCAAATCAGCATTTCCCACAAAACCGAGAATTCCCTTTGAATCATTAAGGCTGTTAATATAAAATATACACTTACCCCTGCATAATTAAAAAAGCATCTGCGACTTTAATGTAATATTGCCCTTGATCACGGGGAAGCAAGAAAGAACAAAATCATTAGGAGCTGAATTATTCCAGTAGCCTATTATCATAGCGTAATCTAATTAAAGAGAATTCATGCTGGTGTAGCCTCTTATCTCCTCCACTTACGAAAGAGCCATGTGGTGTACTTCTGAGTGCACAGAGATAATAAAATTACAGGGAATTATGCAGGCTGCGTGCGGAAGAAGCAGCATAAATCCGTCCCTTCGCGGAGGGATGCTGATTTTTCTCAGGGAGGCAAATCCAGCACTACCCAGCTACTCGGCATAAAGGGACTATTCATTATCATCTGCACAGGAGCAATTCTGGAAAAGATCTGGGGGCTACCAGTGCGGCAGGGAACGGCCTGCTGCCACGGCTCAGCCAACGAGGCGCAGAGCTCGGGGAGCGCACCGGGCAGTACCTGCGGCAGGCTCTCCCTTGGCAAGCTGGCCCTGAGGTCCTGGTGGCCACGTCCAGCAAGGTGGTGGCACATTTTGGTGGGCTACCTGGAGAGGTGATGGGGAGGAGGACGCCTGATGGAGAGGAGGATGCCCGCTGCTCCAGCTTCCCGTGGGTCGGTGACTGCTCAGGCTGCCCCGTGAGCTCCATCTGTGTGCCACCAGGATGCCCCAGCAAGGCAGAGCTTGGAAATCCCACCCGTGCTGGGTAATGACAAGGGCACGGACAGCCCCAGGAGCTCAGAAGGGACGGACCGTGCCGCGAGGTCTCTGGGTGGTGGGGTTTTCCAACCAGGCTTTGCAAACTGGGTTTAACTGGTCACAAGTCACGCAGAGCTCAGAACCGGATCTGCCCATCAGCAGTGCGAGGGAAAAGGCCTCGCCTCCCTCGTTACCTGCTGCAAAGGATGGGCACGCAATTAAAAGTTTTCTGTAAGTGTTAATTACAGCAGACTTAGTTAGCTAGCGACCAATTGATCTGTTGATTGCATGAGGTTTATGAGTGTAATGAACCTAGCTGCAGTATGGATTACAATCTTGTTCCAATTAAAACAAAAATGTGCAACAGACACTAGCCATCAGAAAGAGATTTAACGGTTGCGTGGGGTCAAACTGTTGAAAATATTAACATGTTGTCTAAAGCCTGCAGCTTTTAATTAGCTCCTTCACCCGAGCGGAATTCCTGCCACTTCGATGCATCCAGATACGATTTTCTTGTGCACTCAAAAATAGCTGGAAGAGGGATTTGGAGAGAAACTTTCACGCTATCTCTCCCCTGCTCTCCATCCACAAGTACTCCGCCGACAAGTCCTGACTTCCCAGCAGCTGGTAGCTCGGCAGAAGCAATGCAGAGCTGAGCAGGGAAGAGCAGCTGAGCTCCAGGGGCCGCGGGGATGGCGTGCCAGCAGTCCTGGAGGTGGCGGCTGGGCGCGAGGTGTCCCCTCCGCGCGGTGCTCCCGGCGCCGGCTCTCGCCCTTGCAGCGCTTCGAGGAAATGACCCACTTTAATCCAGCTTTCCGAAGGCAAACGAAGAAGGGATTGGAAAGCGGACATTCTCCCTGGAAAGCTCGGGGCTTAATTTCTTCCACTCCTTTGGCAGCACCTGTTCCTGCACGGCTCTAAGACAAATCCCGCTGCCTGCTCCTTTTTTTTTTATCTGGATGCCGCCCCAGGCAGGAAAAGCTGCTGGTTGTAGGTGACGTCTCCACCCGGTTCCTACCAGAAGTGACACGTCTGCAAAGTCAGAAAGGCCCGAGGCCTCTCCAAGCAGCTGAGAAAGGTTTTAATAAATGTGATCCCTTTTCTCCCAGTCGTGCTCAGAAGGGCACTCGCAGGGGGAAATGCAAACTCGCTTCCAACAGGAGCAGCTGGATCCCAAAACCACAGGGCAGCTAAAGCACCCGGACAGCCTGGCACTGATGCAGCATTTATTTAAGCTTGGTCCCAGGGCTTGCTTTTAGTGAAACAGCCCGAGGTTTCTTTGCTCCCCTTGCCCCCAGAGAAGTCCCCCCAGCCACAGCTGGCCTCTGGCGTAGGCAGCAGCTCTCCAGGCTGGTCCTCTGCAAACCGGCGGTGCTCCTGGCGGGGAGGAGCTGCGGGGGTGCTCTGTAAGAGCAGCAGCTGAGCAAAGGCAGGGCTGGCGAGGGAGGAAAACGTGTGAGCTCAGGAAGCGCTTGCGGTTACGACTGAAGGTGTCACAGAGCAGCCTGAGGTGGCACTTAGGCTCCTCTCAACTAAAGGCTTCCTGCCATCAAAGCGCCTCAGCTGGGTCGCACCTCAAGCACAGCGAGCTCCCGGTACGCGTGCAGACAGCGCCGTGCGTGGCACCTGGAGCCAGCCCGGGGGTGATGGGGTCGGACCCCACCGAACTGGGCCATCGAAGGCGTCCCAGCCTGTCGCCCAAACCCACCTGCCCAGATTTATCCCTACCTATTCCTCCAGACTGCGATACCGCACCTTGTTAGCATGTATTCCTTGGAAGAGACCCTCTGGCCACCTCCCAGCCCAACCCACGGCCTGCATGGGGAGTCTGGCACCAGCAGGGCCTTTCCCAGCCCGCTCGGCCCAGCCCTGCTGCCGGCACATCGGTGGCGTCTTCAGTTCCAGGATAACCTCACGTCACGCTGCCTGAACAGGCTGTCTTTGCAAAACCAACCTCATCGCAGATCCTGGCCGTGTGAACCCAGCTGGTAACTGGTGTTTGCCTGGTACACCGAGTCCTCGATTGTGCAGAGCACAAAAAAATGAGAGCAATGGCCAGAAACAGAAGCGTCCGGCAACGCTGCCAGATGGCTGCGGGGATCCAGGGAGGTCAGCAGGCACACGGTCACAGAGGCACGCCGCAGCACACCGACCTGAGCAGAAGCGATGAGATTCATCGTGAAAATGAAGCTGTGTTCCTCTCAAACCTGCCCATTTTGCTCCCAAGGTATCTGTGCAAGAAATCCCATTAGCAACGGGATTTACGTGTTGAGACGGGGATCCAGCAAATCTTTCCTTTTCCAACAGGGTGCTTGGACTTGGCTGTATCTTCAGGGACAAGGCCGAAGCTCAGCTAAAGCTGAGCACATGTTTACGTGCTTCACTGAAAACAGACGAGCTGGAAAATGCCTTCAAGTGTTTAACAGAACTGGAGCAGCTAACCGTGAATGGCTACTTTCATGACCCCATAAATGAGAAAAAGAAAACCAAAGCGAAGCAGAGGAAATCCATTTTGGCTGAGATACCCTGAACCTGGGCACATGCACACACCAAACCCAGCAGCTCCAGCCATCTCCAAAGCCCAACGAGCTCCTCTCTCTCAGGTCAAGTACGACCATCTGTGACACGGGAACGTGAGCTCGTGTTTCTTTTACTAAAACAATGAAATTAAACGTTATTCCTGGAAAGTTTATAGAAGGCCAAGGGAGCAGGATCACCCCATCCAGTTGCAGCAGACCTCCGACATTTTATAAAGCACGCAGGGTTGTGGGGGTGAATTTTCCTGATTTCCCATGGCCAAACCTACCAAATGTGGGTGATGAACCCACCCCATCCCAATCCACCCCACCCCACCCCACCCCGTCCCATCCCATCCTGCTGCCCCCACCCAGCACAAACCCAAGCCCTTCTGGCCTTCGGGTTCATATAGCCACCGGCGACGTGGAAACCAGACAAGGGTAGCTCCAAACGGAGCAGCTCTTGGATGCCTTCCCTGGGGCTTTTGCGGAGAATGGGCTCCTTTTAGCTTTTCCCACCAGACAGACGTTGCCCTGTGCCCGGGACAAAGCTCCCAGCCCAGGGATGGGGCGGCCGCCCCCCTCCCCTGCCCCCGGCCATCCCCAAGTGCTCTGAAAACCAGAATGTGGGATTTTGTTGCATGACTATAAATGGCGAATTGCACAGGGCGGGAAGGATTATTTATTTATTCTTTCATTCCTCAGTGCGTGCAAAGCCAAATTCTGCCTGTCTTGTGGGACTGCGGGTGAGAGCTAATGCCCACGGACTGGCTGCTGGCGCGGGGTCCCCAGGTATTGTAAGGTGGAGGTCAGTTTGGTGGCCAAATAACCCTTCCTGAAGCTCCAAATGAGAAATCTATTTGGGACAGAGGGTTTGCCATTGCACGGCAGCACTCTGAAAGCATGCTCACCTGTCCCTTATGAACAAAAAAATGCTAACGCGAAGAATTCAAGTGCCTACCAGATTTTTATGCATCATACTACGAAGTGTCATATGGGAGGTCCCCAGTCTCCCATTTCAAGCACTTTTCTCAGCTTTTCAGCCCCTGCAACAACAGATAACACTTGGATGGTCCCAGGCTCTCTGATCGCTATCTGATCCCTTCTTGGGAACCGTCAGGCTGCGGGGTTTTTTCCAGCTTACTTCATTCTTATCCCCCTTTCTTCCCACAATACGCCCGTTCCTCGAGCTCTGCCCACCTCATTCCCAGGGAATAGGACACAGGACAAATTTAGCCATGGGGCAGCTCCCACCATTCTTCCCCGTGAGGGAAATGCTCCTCCCCGGCACTGCAGCTCTGAGCAGTACTGCAGGACCTGCCCATCTGGAGCACACGGCCAAGCTTCGTCCATCCTCGGCTGCACAATGGTTAAGGCAGGAGCAGGTCCTGCTGTGGGTGAGCATGATGCCAACCCCACTGGGATGAGGGGTGCGGAGCCGTCGGGGCTGTGCCAGGGCACCAAGCTCCATGCCCAGCGCCTGCTGCGGGTGCTGAGCCCCCTTGCCACCAACTGTCCCCATACTCCTTGCTTCTTTCCAACCTAGCCAAACCAAACCAAACCTAACCTAACCAACCCAACCTAACCCAACCCAATCCAACCCAACCCAACCCAATCCAACCCAACCCAACCCAACCCAAGCCATCGCACCGTTTCCCTGGCAGCTGATGTTTGCCCTTAGCCAAAGCGCTACTCTCGCCTAATAATCATTAAGCACTTCTTTGCCTTCGCTTCGGTCCAGGTTCAAAACAGTTTCTGAAATAATGAAGGTTCAGTTCCAATTAAAGCAAAAAAAAAAAAAAAAAAACCACCAAAGTCCTGGCACTGCTTTCCAGAGTGAGCTTTGATGTGACCCCCCTCACTGCTGTGTGCTCCTGCTCCCACAGCCTGCCAGGACAGCCCCTCGCAAGGGTTTTTCATAACCCGAGGAAAGGAAAACAGCCGAGATGGAGTGATTCTGTATTCAGCAGGATCACGCTCCAAGGCTTCTCAAATAAAAGTCCTCAGGTTAGAGAACTGTCCTGCAATTTCACAGCCTTTCACGGCAAAACCTTCAGCTGCAAGAGCGAATCCCAGATTTCACCCAGAGACCAGACCTAGGGACCCACAGAGCCTTTTCTTTCGCTCCGTGCCATTCATCTGAGTGGTACTTCAAAGACCGCAGGTCTACAGAGCAGAAAAGAACATTTTCTTTTGGCCGTCCATTAACATAAATGAAAGTCCTTTCAAAAGGCATGAACTCTAGAAGCTGCTGTACGCTTTTCATGAATTGTCTGCAGTAACAACAACAACAACAAAAAAAAACAGAGGCAGAACCTTTCTGCCTCCAAGGCGGCTGCAGAGACGTGATCAGGGTGCGGGGCTGCTCCGAGCACCAGCAGGGAGCAGGCACAGCCTGCCTCGACACGGTGACTTTGTGGTTCCCTCCCCGGTGCGTGCTCTTCACAGCAGTGGTGTGGGGAACAAAAAGCAATAGAAGCCGGGACCCGTGTTTTTCACACCGTTGTGCCAGCTGGTTATAGACCACCGCCGTGCTACGGGAAATAACCGAAAAGCAGGCAGCCAGTGCGCCCAGTTCCAGCCCTGAACGGGACCGGTGCTCTTCTTCCAGCTGCACCACACCAGGATCTGCACACACACAGACAGCCCGTCAGGATCAGCTCAGGCTCTGCTTCTGGTTTGCAGCCCTCTTATCGCATTACATGGCTGGGGAAATCTCTGATCCTTCCCTCTCTGTGAGCGCACGCTGCTGCTGCGCGAGGCACGCAGGACCTCTGCGGTCGCTGAACTCACTTACCAGGCGCTCGGCACTGAAGTTTGTTATCTGATATGCCCTTCCAGAGTAATTGGAACAAAATAATTATAAAAAAGATTTCTTCTGGGGCGAGGCAATTCTTCAAAGCCGGCAGCGTATGAATATTCAGGCTGAAGCTGAGCAGGCAACAGCTTAAACCATCTGAAAGTTAATTCTTCCACATGGTGTCAAAAGACACTCGCTCTCCCTCTCTAATCCCATCTGCTCGGGCAGAGAATTTCTCGTACGGGTCCAGCCAGTAACCCTGGTCCGTGCCGTGCTCCGCCGGTGCTGTGCAGGCACACCAGGCAGTGCTGCCCGCCTTCCCTCCCCGGCGGTACGCAGCGCCACGCAGCCGGCCCAGTCCTGAGGCCACGGCTGCCTTCAGTGTGTGAGGACGAAGAGCCAGACCCGAGGTATATTGGGCATCCAGGGCCTAGCAAAGCAAGGAAGATATATTTTTCTTGGAATTTACAAGCGGAGCAGAAAACGAAGCCAGCTTTCTGATTTTAAGGTCCTGAAGTAGTTCAAATCAGCTGAAGAAATCACGTACGCATTTCTCCAGTTTATACATTTAATATTTGAAACAGGAATGGAAGAGGCTTAATCCCACTTGCAGTGCTGTTAACCCCCCACCTCCAAGCCCCCCCCAGGCAGCTCTCTCTCAGCTAGCTGGAGCAGAACCACGCTGTGGTGATGAACTCGCTGTCTTTGATGCCATCTACTGGGAAGGTGGCTCCAAGGCCGGGACGTGGCCCGGGACGTGTGGCTCCGCTGGAGGAGCAGCACGATGGCCGTCTGAGCTGGAGGCTGCGAGCAGGACGTGGGCTGGGGAACGCAGGCGGCAGGAGCTGCGGATGGAGCAGGGCTCTCCATCGCTCTCAGCTTTCCAAAGGCACGGCCAGGAATTCGGGGAGCCCTGCCCACACCTGCCTACCCGGAGGGCTCGCTGCGCAAGGGGACACGCTGGTCTCGCGAGCCTGCGGGTGTCCAGAAGAAGAGGTTGAAAGGAGAAGCCCAAGGAAGGAGCAGTGCCACGGGGAAGGAGGAGAAGGAAGAGGGAGAGCCGGGTGTAAGGTTCAAGAGGTGTAAGGTTCGAGGTTATGGTCCTGCTAGGAAGGGAGAGGAGACAGAGCAGTCCTCTAAGGCATTAAGTCTGTGACATCGGACACAACTGAGCTGAGCTTACTGTAGGAAAAGCAAGAGCGCTTTATCTGCGTATTTCCATGTTCTGATGCTGACACTGTTGCACCCCAACGTGGTTGTCACGTGCCACACACCACAGCAGCCCCAGCACCGGTTTAAATACCCACGTTCCTGGAGGGTACTTCATCCAAACACTCTGCAAGGCAGGGAGATGACGCCGGGGTGTTTTTTTTTTGCGTGCTGGCTATTTTAGGAAGGCGTTAATGACCACATTTAATCTCCAGGGGTGAGGGCGGTTGTTTTCTTGTGCTGTTTTTTTAAGAATCCCAGCCGATAAGATCAAGCCTGGCCTAGTTCAGCTTTCTTTTTTTTCCTCTGTCCCAGTAATTACGATTTGCAGATAGGAAATGCCTGCCAAGCATCCCAGCTCCGCAGCATGTTCTGGCTCTGGCTGCGGAGTCAGCACCGACTTGGAGAGCAGGCAGAGCAATCTCAGCATGGAGGACACTTCTCCCACACTATCTTCAGAAAGGGGCCCGACAGCACGGCAGCCACGTGGCGTTCTGCAGACAGCGTCCTGGTTTCTCCCCGAGGCAGCCTGGCCGTGACACAGAGCACACCGTGCCCCTGGTGCCGCTCCTCCCTGAGTCCTCCTGGCATTGGGCAGTTCGGGAAGGCTCCGTCTCTCTCTTGCTGTACGAAAGACACAGAAACTAAGAGAGGGGAAACGAGCTACCCAGGGGAAGCAGTAACACCGATGGCAAACAAACTGCAGCTGGGATGCCAAGAAACTAAGAACTCGGAACAAGTAAACCAAGAGAATAAACTTTTTTTCAGATCTCCTGTAATTACACAAAATTCCCGTGTTATTTGTAAGGACAGCGAGCTGAACAACACAGAGGAGATGCCTGAGCTACCAACAGACCACGTTTCTCTTTTGATCGTGTCTCCAAACAGCCAGACCTACTGCCCAGTGCCCTGCCCTGCCACCAGGTTGGTCTTTATCCCTCGTGATTGCCCATACACGGCTTGGGCATTAAATCCCAACGCACTCTCAAGGGTTTCTGCAGACGTATATCCTACACATTTGCTACGCAGAGATCTCACCAAATCCCCCGCGGAGTGATTGCTCCAGCAAACTGTTGTTTTACCGCCCACTCGGTCCTCCAGGAGACTCCTATAAAGGCAGCAGCTCCTGGCTGGACTCGGCAATTAGCCAGGCCCCAGCTGATGGCCACCTGGGATCGGGGCAGGTTGCTGACCGCACGGGATGGTCTCAGCCTGGACCCACCAGGGTCAGTCGGCTCACCAAAGCCCCTGCCTGAGCCCCCAGCAGCGGAGTTACCCCGTGGGACCATGCAGCAGCCAAGGACGGACCCTGGGACGGGAGCAGGGAGCCGAGCTGGAGCAAGTGGGAGCAGCAAAGCCTTTTATCCGTTTCCACCAGAGCCAGGCGCTCCTTCTGATCCAGGAGGAATCTGCCTGGATGGGACTCCGCTCCGCGTTATGATTCAGCATGGGTAGGCTTTACGGCAACCTCCAGGGCTTCCTCTGCATTGTCTGTTGCTTTTGGTAACAGGCTGTGCTTTGGCAGGGGGAAAGCCCCTGGGAATGGCCATGTTAGTACACAAGCGTGGGGGAGGAGGGTGCCAGAAGAAGGGATTTTGAGCTAAATAATGGACGCTGCAGCTGGAAGATCCAAGGCTCTGACAGAAGGCAAGTAGGTTACTTCTGCCCCCTCCCTGATCCCGTTATTTAACATCTGGAACGCACGTCCCCAGACTTTCCAACAGCCTCGTAGAGCAGCTTCTGAGAAATCCCATGTTTACACGACATAAAACACTCTCCCGAGGCACGGCGCTGAGAATATTGCCACAGCGTTTTGTCTGCAGCTGAAAGCAATCCCAGGTCGGCATCTCAGGAGCGCCCCTGCTCCTCGTCACGGGGCGCGCGATGTTGGAAAGCACCAAACAGGAAGGAAGAGGCAGACGTGGGATTTGCAAGACCTTGCCCAGTAGTCCGGGAGCCCAGGGTAGGGCTACCAAAAACCACCTGGCTGCAGCCAGAGGTGGACCCGCACGTGGCTCTCCGGCTCCCCACATCGTTCCTCAGCCAAATTCTTCGGCGCTTGGATGGGCACGGAGGCTGTCTGACACACAGGGTACGCGCCCAAACCCTCCTCGCTCTCCCGCAGCCCTGATTTACCCGATTCATCACTCCCTCTGGAGCTGGTGGCCTTAATGGTGACAATGCCCCCCTCGTTCCTGTATTCGCATAGGAGCGCACGAGAGCCACCGCCCCCGTTCAGCCAGGCAGCTTGATCTAACCCTTTGCTCTCCTTTCAGCAGCGTCCAGTTTCTGACAGCGGTTTAGGAGTAAAACGCAGGAGATTTTATATTAGAATTTGTGCCCTGAAGGAAAATGTCCTTTTACATTTTATGAGTGAGAATTTGGCTCCTGTCTGGAAGCACAAAGGCTTGCATTGCTACCCAACCCCTTGGACCGAAATCCTGACTCAAAGGGATCCAAAGGAAATTTTCCTTCTGTCTTCTTTGGACCCACGTCTTCATCTCTCAGGTTTGTTGTCTGTATGTGTTGAAGTCCTTAAAACAACTCTAAAATCCCCAAATGCTTTAGAGTTGAGTGAGAAACCCAGGCGATGCGCTCCAACTCCAGCAAGACACGCTGGACTGGAAAAGAGAGCTACTTTTGTGGTAAGAGGAGAGTAAACATTCAGCCAAAAGGCAGCACAGCTCATACACCCACAAACACAAACAGGCCCAGCAATTACGAACTTGCTACAAAAGAGACCAGCAACTATTATTAAACCCTAGTCCGGGCATTTTCCTCTAATATTAAATGATGGCAGCAGAAGGGCTTCCAGGCTCCGTGGCTTTGCTCCTTTATCCGCCTTCATTTTCATGGATGTTGGATAACTCTTTTTTCTTTTTCTTTTTCTCTTTTTTTCTTCTCCCTCCCTCCCTCCCTTCCTCCTTCCTTCCTTCCTTCCTTCCTTCCTTCC